>NW_015090828.1:10756527-10770513 GCF_001431845.1 Calidris pugnax | reverse complement strand
TCCCTTGCATTTAAACCTCATAAATCTCCATTTGTTTATGTAGTTGTAAGCAGGGGAGTTACCAAAAGCAATTCTCCAGAAGGCTTTGTCAGCCACTGTATTTGGTGAAAGGCACCAGTAGACTTTGAAGAGTTATTGGTGAAGACACAGAGGGGGGTTTTGCAGGAAGAGCATCATACACAAAGTTGTCCTTTTGCCTCAATTTGACAACAGCACATTTTTTAAAGGTGGAGGATGATGCTGCCTACACAATAAGTTTTGGGTTTTTCATTTTCCTAGTGACAAGTTCATTTCAGGGAAGTTTCTAATTCAAGAGGAAAATACTGAAATGTGGACGAACCAAAACCAGTATGTTTCATAGCCCAAGCAGTGACTGCTACTCAAGCACACCTCCAGAGGCAGTCTCCAATGGCAGGAGAGTGAGTGAATATGCTTTCCACTCAAAAATCATCTTTTTTTTAAAAAAGTTTCGTCTAGACCTGAAAAGGCATTTGAATGATACAAGGATGCTGCTGAAAATCTTATTGTAGCATGTGTCAGGTTGTGACAGGGTGCCAAAAATTTCACTGACTAGAAAAATAATGGTCTTCATTTCCCTGCTACTTCCACCCCACATTTCAGCCACGGAACAGCTGGAAAGGCTCCCCGGTTCCTGACAGCTAATTAGAGGATGAAGTTCCTGAAACCCAGTTTTAGTGAATGTTCACCCACCTGGACAGAAGGTTGCTTTAAAATGAGATTTTCCCTTAGATCAGAGAGAGGGAAGAACTGAAGAAGGAGAATAACGTGTTCAGAAGTACTCTGAGGGAGACTTTACAACCAAGAACCACAGGACTCTTGTACAGTCTGACAGACTCTCTATAATTTATGTAAACCCTTTGTACTTTTTACACCGCAAAGGCACTACAATTGTCTTAACCGTACCCAAGAGGAAAATGTTAATGTTTTATCTAGTTGGCAGAGTACTTATGACACATTCCTAATGTAGGATCTGGAATTCAGGTATATGCTAACTAAATAAAGTCCATGGCAGTCCCTTCTGGATTGGTGATAATGTGGTCATCATACTGTATGCAGATGAGTTTGTTTAGCAAAAATGGGGAAATAGACAACTCGGTTTTGTTTTTTTTTTTTAAAGGGACCAAACATCACAAAACCAGGAACCCAGCTCAGAGAAGACAGCTGCCCACTTCTGCAACCTCATGAGATACACACCAAGCTCAAAGCAGAGATGCTTTGATTTAGTCCCCCGACTGAGAATTGCTATGCCCAGACAAGACTCAGGCTTTCTGGTGGAAGAGGTGAAAACTTAAATGAGCTCCCAGATACTGATCAAGAGTGAAATTTCAAAAGTAAATTCTCAGCCAAAAAGCAGGCAAGGAGATACAAAGGCCTTCTCTATTCCTGTCCTGCCACCTTATACCATTCTTCCACTGGTGTATTTCCTGGTCCTTAACTCACACAGCATTTCCAATACTTAAGAAAACCCTTATTGCTGACATCTCACTGCATGTTCAAGCTGAGAAAGGTCGCTCAGCTCTCACAGGGTACTGGGAGAGGAAATCGAAGCGAGATGCCTGACCCCCATAGGGCTGATGTAAAAGAAACAACGGGCTATCCCTCCCCTGCAGTCCTCAGCACCCAACAGGAACATTTGCAAGTTGCAAGGATTTCAGTTTATCCAAAAAGGAATGGGAATTGGAGCCTGCAGCTCTAAAGAAAACTTCTTGGATGGATGGATGGATGGATGGATGGATGGATAAGCCAGTCTTGTGTTTAAGAACCACAGTTCAGTAGTACCTTTAAATAGTTTTTCATATTGTGAAGTTTCAGGGACATATTAAAAGGCTGAAACTGAGTAATCCAGACAAATGACCCAGAACCTTCACATATTTCCCCAGGCATTTGAGGTTCACCGGGATCATTGCAAGCTAAATACTGATGCTGTGTTTTTAATGCAAAAGGGATTATAGAGGGATTCTTTCTATAATCTCTTTTATAAAGAGATCACCTCTATAGAGAGGGTTATTATTATCTATCATATAGAGTCTAAGACAATCATGAGACCATCTATTTATCAACATTCACTGCTATGTGGTCATCTCATTCTTTCAAGTTTCTTTAAGAACTCCTTCCAAAACTGGTATTTCTGAATGCAATTTTCTAATTCCCCGTGCCAAGGTGTTCAAAGGTGGTCCATGGACAGGAATTCCCTATTCAGAGAAAAAAAAAGACGTATCTCTTGTCAGTACTGCCCAGAATCCAACCTACAAACTCCTCAGTGGTACCTGAAGGCTGTACCACACGGCATCACAGGCCATGGGGATTTTGCTCCCAGCCAGAGCAGGAAACAAAGAAGTTATTTTCCATTTATACCATGCCTGAAGTGTTCAGCTTTCTATAGAAAGTCCACAGTCAGCAGCTATCAGTCACAATTAAGCTTACTACAATGGCATGTAACTTTCTCCCATGGGACATTAGGTAGCCAAAACGTGTACTGTATTAATTACCTTTAATTGAAATGTATTTTTTACCTCTTATAGTCTAAGTTATTAATTTTCCATTTCTGTGGAAAATTAGTTCTGTATGAAGGATATTCCAGTTACCTTCCACTTGGTGTTGGCATTGGTAACCACAACTCTGAATGAGTCTGTGCTGCCAGGTGAGAGCTGCTCATCAGGAATGTTAATGACAGTCTAATGAGTAAGGGTTAGATTTTTAAAATGGGAGAAGAATGAACATTTAGTGAAATAAATGAGAAGCAACAAAAGGCAACGTACATGATTGAAGGAAAGTGTTGACAAGGTTCAGGAAAATGAAAGGTAACACGGTCATCACCTTGATGAACCAATAACACCAATAAAGGTCAAACATCTTCCATCACAAATTTGTTAAGAGTATCTGATTATGCCATTTTAGATCCTCCCTGTAGAGCAGCCAGAGAAATAGAGAAGTTCCAGAGTCTTATTGTATCTCAATGCCTAGACCATACTTTCAGATCACAGGTTTCATTTTATTTATTTATAAGTTAGAGTTTCTTACAGTAGCTCTTTCCTGGAGAGAAAAGTTCTTCCAATTTTAATGGGCACCACTCAACGCAAAAAAAATTCAATGCTAACAAGTGGTGTTTTATTGGGAGATTATCTCATCTTCTCCAGAAACCATTTTTCAGTTTTCTAATATGTTATCGTATTGATTTATTTTCAGTTTCCTCATATTTATATGTTTACTTTCCACACTGTAATAATGCGAGGATTAAAGAGCGTGAACGAGTTTTCCCTTGTTCAGACTATTTAACTTCAACAAAATGAGAACTGGAAGTGATTATTTTTGACAAGTCTTCACGCTGCAGGCTACCAATAGCTAGATAACTACCCTCCTGAAATAAATGCCAACATACAATTTATATGCATGGCATTTTTTCTGTCCAAATGAAGATGTCAGCAAGATCTACACACTTCAAGTTAGTATATAACAATTAATCTTGGAGTTAGTAAATTTAGCAGCCTCAAATATGCATGACACATCTAGTGTAGACCATCCTTATTTATAATAGAAAAAATTAATCATGTGCCTATAGAAGACAAAAGACACCAGCTCTGTAGACCAGAAGTCCACAAAGTTTACTATCCTTGCAGGTAGGTTTTCTCTCACGCACTTTTCTAGACACACATCTTCTCTCAAATTTGCCTTTTTTTCTTGGTACTATTCTGTATACTGTGCTTTCTATCAGCGGGGTTTAGGCAGCCTTGTGCTATTACTTGCTTCCATAAACATCCACGGCTTTAATTTTAATTAAAAGCACCACCACCATGTACTGCCCCCTTGGCATTTTTGGAGAACTAGTCTTTTTCCCAAGTCATTTCTTCCCAGTCTGTGCATGCACATGTGTGTGTCTGTATGTCTGTGCACGTGCATACTCCCCTGCTTTGGCAAGGGAGTTGGACTAGATGATCTCTATGGTCCCTTCCAACTCTATTTTCACTGAATTTCACTGAATTTTTAAAGTCCAGAGCCAGCAACTTTAAGGGTTTGCTTGGACCTCTCTTAAACAAATGCCAAACTTTTTAACCCTCTCTGCACCTATTACTCTTACCCATTTCCATGACCAATGTCGGGTCAAAAATATTCTTCATCTAGAAGCTCAGACACTAGAGTTGCTGCACATCTACAGACCAGTAGTAATTCCTGCACAAGATCTCAGCCCACGTGATGTCTCAGGAGGAGAAGACATGTTTCACACACACCAGGGAGGAAGAGTTGGCACAGGGGCTGTCAGGGCACAGCAGCTGATCCTGGGTGTCTTCCTCCCCATAGAGGCAGTGGCTTTAGGCTCAGGTGGGCTTTCCAATTTCTGTTCATATTGCTCACCAGCATGAGGCTTGGCTTGTCCCAGTGAATGCCATAAAAATCCAGGGAGCCCAAAGGAAATGTGGACAGCGGATAACCGATTGATTTTAATTGCTCACAAAGTGTGAGTAATGAGCTACGGGTCATCTATCTCTACGTTCAGGTCTGAATTGAAGACATTTGGGTACCTTAAGTAAATTCTGAAGTTTGTGGCCATGGAATTGATCCCACCTTCTTTCATCTGATGTATTTGCCCATGAATAAAAAAGGAAAAAACAATGATTATGTGGATGTGTGTGCATGGGGGGGTGTGTGGGCACGGGTGCAGACACACGGGCTCGCTGACTAACTACGTACGTCCAGGCTTAGGAGAAACTGCCTTGGAAAGGGAAGCATCTCCAGGCCAATTCTCCAAAAGACCACAAAGCTGACAGGCCATGGAGCAGTTTAATTTATATAGAGCTGCAGGCGTTTCCAGGGTGCAGTAAGTGACACCAGAATCATAGAATGGTTTGGGTTGGAAGGGACCTCAAAGATCATCTAGTTCCAACCCCCCTGCCCTGGGCAGGGACACCTCCCACCAGACCAGGTTGCTCCAAGCCCCCTCCAGCCTGGCCTTGAACCCCTCCAGGGATGGGGCAGCCACAGCTTCTCTGGGCAACCTGTTCCAGTGTCTCACCACCCTCATAGTAAAAAATTTCTTCCTGAGATCTAATCTGAATCTTTTTTCTTCCAATTTAAAACCGTTTCCCCTTGTCCTATCATTACACCTCCTGGCAAAGAGTCCCTCCCCAGCTCTTCTATAGGCACCCTTCAGGTATTGAAAGGCTGCTCTAAGGTCTCCCTGGAGCCTTCTCTTCTCCAGGCTGAACAATCCCAGCTCCCTCAGCCTGTCTCCATAGGAGAGGTGCTCCATCCCTCTGATCATCTTCGTGGCCCTCCTCTGGACCTGTTCCAGCCGGTCCATGTCCAGAATATCTCAACTT
The DNA here is from genome assembly GCF_001431845.1 of Calidris pugnax. Classification (NCBI taxonomy): domain Eukaryota; kingdom Metazoa; phylum Chordata; class Aves; order Charadriiformes; family Scolopacidae; genus Calidris; species Calidris pugnax. The sequence continues at coordinate 10,765,177 of NW_015090828.1, read as the reverse complement.
GCTGCTAAACCAACTCATTTACAGAGTTTCTTGGCTATGCTGGCTTTTCTGGCAAAACACAAAGCACGGTGGGTCTCCTCCGAAATTCTGGTTGGATTTTCCCCCCCCTCCTCCCCCGACTTCAATCAACGCTATTCAAGTTTTTCAGCCTTAACCCAACTTCTTGCAGAGAGTGCCCTGGAGGCCAACAAGCTGGAACACCACCAGATCTATTTGCAAAAACCTTCTGCCCTTTGCCAAATCGGCCTGAAACGGCCAGAGCTCAGCCAAGAGCCGGCAGCGGAAGGGCCCTCTGTGATCCCAGCCGATACATCACAGCAGGTACATAGTGGGAGGCTGGAGCTTAAACCAAACCTCTGGTCACATAAAGAACTATAACTCAAAATTACTACATAAGTCTCGGACACAAAAATAATTACCAGAGGCCAACACACACCTCAGGAAAACATAAAAAATTCCTGTGGGTGAGGCTTGTGTGCAGAAGTGGAGTACATCCAGCCTCGTTACTGCTCGTCCCTTCTCTTACTCCACTTCATCTGAGAAAGCAGAGTTGGGTATTGGTCTAACCCACAAACCCCCTGCATCCTTCATGAGACGTAACCTCAAGAAAGGCATATATTCTCCATAATCAAAGCATTTGACTGTTGATCATTTTCTAGGGAAAACTGAAGTGCTTTCTATCCAGGGTGTTTTCAAGTTGCACCACTGAGCATCTGGAAACTGTTCTCTCCTTCATTCTGCCACCATGCTTTTTATATTTCCATACAACGTACTGAATTTACTTACATACTTTGGACATCTGGTACATTTGGTACAATCTGGACATTTTTGGCTGTGGCCAAAAATGATTGGATTTTTTTCTAGCAGCACAGCATGCACGGCCACCTATTTTTTTTTTGTCCAGAATTTGCTTCTCATTTTTTTGTGATCTGGTTATTCAGAAGGATTAATTTTGCAGGTAGGGTAGACAAACAGTCCAAGTGATGCTGAGTTTGTGAGCTATATCCCTCCACCTCAGGGTCACCTCACAAATTGCCAAGGGCAGTCGAGGAGAAACAGCTGCATTAACAGAAGTACATTGGATGGAGAAGAAATGCCAAAGTGTAGGAAGAAAATACAGGTCACTACTATGAAAATAAAACACTCAAGTGGAGCCAAACTTTGCAAGAGCAAATTTCTCCACCAAAGGCCATAGCAATAAATGACTTCAGTGCCAGAGCCTAAATCCATGGGAAGTTAATCCTTGTACAAATACTGTGGCGTGTGTAGGGCAATTTCTCAGGGATAGTCATTGCTTTTCTATTACTGTGAAGAAACTTTTTGGTGACTTGCTGAGCCTCTTGTTGGAGAAGTTGATGTTTACCCCTGAACTGCTCTGGGACTGAAAACCCGTCAAAATGAGAAGCAGTAAATCATGGCTTTATTACTAATAAACAAATTGCCACTTTTCCAACCACTCCTCGCTTTTATTTTTCTGAAAGTCCTGGATCTTTCTGTTCTTTTTGTGCCCATCCTGGCTCCCAAGTACGGGGATGAACACATTTAACGCTGCTGACGGCCAGATTAAACAACCTGAGAAAAATCCTGTGAAACTTTTAGATCAGAATCCCCTGAAGATTTATAGGCCATTTTTATGCAACCTTTCCTATCCCAATACATCTCAATTAGAGGGAATCCATAGTGAATTCTCCATGCCCGTTCATCTCCATACCACAACTGCCTCATCAGCACCAGGGCTGCTCTGTCCTCAGCCCGAGAGCAGATCTCGAGCAGCAGTTTCATCTCCCAAGGGTCCAAACTGCTCTCCTACCCTGTTCAACCGCTTGGGTCCCGTCTTTTTCTGCTCTCTCAATAGATACAAAGATATCACCATGAAAAACGCCGCTGCTGCCAGTGCTATGGATGTCCAGATCTCTGGAGAGCTCTGCAAAACAGCTATTGCTGTTAGTAAACATCCTACAAAATATACACTTCAGGTAAAAAATGCCTTCGCTATTCCAATCTATCTCAAAAAGAAAGTGATTTCTCTTTCTTGCTCATTCACTGTTGTTCTCTCTGCCACATAAACAAGCGCTACAGGGGAAAAAACACAATAAAGATCTCTCTTTAGAGAAGCAGAACAAAATTCCTTCCTTTCTGCAAAGACTTTAAAAAGAAAAGAAAAACCTGCACATGGAACAACAAGCAAATTAAAATGGTAAACAAAACATGCTAATGTTTTTTCTAAGTTTTCTATTTAACCTCAACAATGTTTCAGTTGCACACGGAATTTTAAGTATTGTATTGTCTTTAAAACATAAGGATCATCATAATTTCAAGATAAATTTGATTTTCTGGGTAAGGAAGCAGCACTCAACATTTGAATGTGAGTGATTTTCATTTAACAGATAATTGAGTTTGTAAGTCAAGTTTGAAAGTAGCTGGGTCTGCAGGGCTGAGGATCAGAATTTAGGAATTAGAATGACTTTTTTGCATGTAAGCACCATTCTCTCTCTAACAGCATGCTCAAGGCAGCTCCGTAGCCTCCATAGCAACTCTCAGCTCAACACTTTTAGGGCTTAGCTATCTTTCCCAAATTATCTGGTGCAACTCTGAATTCAGGGGCACAGAACAAAGACAGCAATAAAATACCAAATCAAGGATTTGGGGTCTGTTCTTGGCTTTGGCATTTTGTTGTTGCAGCAGCTTTAGTTTCTCACACCCCAGGGCACTGGTTTTTTTGCATGGGTGCCCATCCTTCACGAGTCTTGGGGGCACTGTGTGACACGTAGGCATTCACCCACAGCCTCCCTTTGCTTATCTTTGCCCAGGGAGGTGGTTGAGGCCCCATCCCTGGAGGTGTTCAAAAGACGGGTTGATGTAGTGCTGGGAGGTATGGTTTAGTGATGATGATGCTCCTTGTTTGTTGTGTGGGTGTCTATTTTTGTCAGTTAGGTTGACGGTTGGACAAGATGATCTTTAAGGTCCCTTCCAACCTAGAAGATTCTGTGATTCTGTGATCTCAGGGGGACGAGTCTTGGGGGCACTGTGTGACACGTAGGCATTCACCCACAGCCTCCCTTTGCTCATCTCAGGGGGGGAAACCTGACAGCAGCCTGGGGGAGAAGATCCCACAGGACTCAGCTAACCCTACCATGACCCTGCAGCCTCTACCACTTCTGTGCCTGTTCCTGAGCAACCACCAGAACACCAAGGCAAGAAGTAAATTCCTCCCACGACAACATAAAGTCAAACCTTACCAAAAGTTTACAAATTCCGCAGCCATATTACACAGAATTATTTATAGTCTTGAAGTTGTAGGTGTTCCACCATAAAATGAGATACCTTATCTTGTAATTAAATATAAGCTACTGTCTCACAGGAGGTCTACTACAGAGCATTGTGTTCCAGGAAGAATTCTCCCCAAAGCGTAAAAAAAGAATATAAATTAAACTGCACGTTTTTGTGTAGGAAGAGAAGGAAGGTGTTATAGCACTTTCAAATTCATCTAATTTGGTACGCTTTATTATAAGAGACAGAAAAAACCTCAGCTATTTTGGTAGACTAACTGCTGTCTGATTTGAAGGGATGATCATATATCACAAAATGTAAATGAGGTTCGTATACTTAAATGAATCAATGGCATTCAGGAAACCTACTGCTGGAATCATACGAGCTGAATATGAGAACATTTGTTTCCAGTACAGACATTTATCACCAAGTTAGTTGCTTTTCTTTTTTAGTAGCTAGAGAATAGCTGCTATCCCATACATCCATATAAAGTCCATTCTTCTGAAGTTTCTGAGACCTTGCTGCTGTAATATCTGAGCCTTTCAAAGCCTTCAGTGCCTCCGTCTTCCCAGCCAACCTAAAAGCTTTGGAAAATCTCATTGCCTAGGACAGACAAGAAAATGGAACTCCCCATCCCTGGGAAAATAACAAAGAGATTTTGAAGCACATCCAAATCCAAATCAATACCAAGACAAAAGATGGTTTTTTCCTATTTCATGTTTTTGGAAGTAAAGGTTCCCAAAAATATCAATTTCATGAGAATCAATACAGACTTTCTAGCTCACTAGGCTTCTGAGAGCATCCCCACAAGATTTTCTGGGAGGGGAGTAAGAGAGATACATACAGAGTTGAAAAGATGACTTCTGGATTCACTGTATATTTTACGTTTTCTGCAAAGAAAAACAAAAGCATCCTCTGTTCCACAAGGAAAAGCAAAACTTTTTTTCTTTCAAAAAGTTATTGCCGCTTCAAACTAACAACCCCCCTGCTGTGGTTCTGGGGCAGAAAGAGAAGGCCCAGACTTACAGAGGGACTCCATAGGTTTGGATCACTTAATGTTGAGCCTCCAGGAGTAAGCCTTGCAATTCAAATGTTGACTTCAACATTTGCATTTCTTATAATCAAATTAGAGTCGGCGCACCAGACATGATTCAGAACCACACCAAGTAATAGAAAACATGGAGGAAAAATGTGTCTGAAGTCCCAGCCCTTTCTTCTTGGGTTTGGTCCCAAACTCCAGCCCTGATACAGATGCTGTTCAACACCTGCAAATCACTCCTGGGCTTCTGCACTGCAGTCATTTATCTGACAACCAGTAAGTAAATCACAGCTTCTTTTTGACAAGGATGGGAGCAAAGGGTGGACTTCCGAATGCACTTTACACAGTGATTTGCATGCAAAACACAGACCTGTTCCCCAGGAATTAGGACTCCTTTGATTTTCACTGGAGCATCCAGCAGCGAGCCAAGAAGCAGACTTATTCATGTTCACCCTTTTTCTGGCCCTGGAGCTCCCACTGCAGTTGCCTCACACACAGCGTGGAACAGCACACTTTCCTCCAGTGGCCACAGGAACAGTAAAAACAACAAAGAACTGATGCAGAAACTCACAGCCACACAACTCACAGCACTGAATCAGGCCTGACCCCAAATCCTGTTGGCTGGTCCCTCCTGCTATACATTGCAGCCAGAGACTCCCCAAGATCTTGCTTTCTTTTTTCACTGTCACGTTGGTTTCCCTCAGGACAGCCTGAAATCTCTTGGATTTTATTCCCAGACTTAGAGGGTTTTTTTGTTAATTCACTTTCCAACACTGCACTGAATTTACATCAGAACACATTACGGCTTCACTTAATGTGATTTCTGCTTCATAGCTGCATGTTTTCAACATTTCTTTTTCCTCCAAAAGGACCCCACGGTGGCAAATCCAATCAAGTTTCAGTACTACAATCAAGCTTTATTGCCGTTGTGATTCCAGTTTGTTCCCAGGTGCAAAGCCATTACTGCCTCCCCTTCCTCACGCTGCATTGCCAGATTTCCTCTTCATCATTAAGAGCAGAGTGATTTGGTTTGTTCCTTTGATAACACCATATGAATGGGAGAACACCGGGAGCTCCTGGTCCTCTATTAAACTTCTTAAACATCAGAGGAATCTGGGCAATTCTCTTCCTCACTGTTTGGAAAAGCACAACGTTTCGCCTTCATTTTAACACGGAGCCTCGTGACTTATTAAAACTGCTGGTAGTAGGGGGACAGCGATGGATGTCAAACCACCTTCCCCTCTGCACGTTTGCTGCCCGCTAAGCAACCTGGAAGCTAATTAGATACATATATTCATGGTTTCAGATTAGTTCTTAATGCAAGGCTATCACTTCACGCTCTCAGCGCCAAAGGCAGAAGGGTACGAGAGTTCGTGGCTTTTCCGTCTGTCGTTATTTTTCTTCCCCCTTTTGTCAGACTTAGACATAATTAAATCCCCTCGATTTCAAGGGAGGACTCAGCTCCAGCACAGACCTAGAAGCCTGTCCACAACCACCCCCCATTCTGCCAGATGAAGGCTGCAGGAAAATGCATAATCTTGAGGACTGAATTTAGTGAAACTAAAGCGAAAAGGTCCAGCACCAACCTTGGCTCCTTGGATGTGTCCTGCAAACACGTGGGTAGGTGAGAAGGCCAGGCACCAGCTCCCGGCACCCTTCCACACGTGTCCACGATGATAAAAGACCCATATCTTTCTCACGAGTCCAACAGCCACCTCCAGGTCGGAGCCATCAATCATCGCCAGCAAAAGCTCCACACAGTGTTTTCAGGGAGAACTGAAGAGACCTAAACCATGAGGGATGGCTTCACTAATCGTTTTCTCTTTTGCTTTTACATCCATGATAAAATGAGCTTGTGGGAAGCTACTGAAGCCATGGGTCAGGCTCGGGCGTTTTCACTATGTGTTCTCCAATTGGTTTGGCTCAAAATAAGCACCCAAAAGACCAGAAAGGATCTTAATTATTCTGCAAAGGAAGGATATTCAGATTTTACAAGTGGTTATTTTCTATTTTCTCTGTTAACTCATCCATATATATTATTTCCTTTCTTCAAATTAACAGTTGTGTATAAATGGAAGGAAGAGTTCTGAGATTTCAATCCTGCTGTTAGAGTGTGAGAAGACTATACTAATAGTAATTTTTTTTTTTACATATGTCTGCAGAGTGCCTAAGACCACAAGAAGGAATAAGCCCTTATCAAATTGTTTAGAAACATCAGGTTGAGGGGCTGACCTGCTGGAGAGCAGCTCTGAGGAGAAAGACCTGGGAGTCCTGGTGGACAACAGGATGCCCATGAGCCAGCAATGGGCCCTTGTGGCCAAGAAGGCCAAGGGCATCCTGGGGTTCATCAAGAAGACCATGGCCAGCAAGTCAAGGGAGGTCATCCTGCCCCTCTGCTCTGCCCTGGGGAGGCCCCATCTGGAGCACTGGGACCAGTTCTAGGGTCCCCAGTTCCAGAAAGACAGGGAACTGCTGGAGAGGGGACAGCAAAGGGCTACAAAGAAGATGAGGGGCCTGGAGCATCTCTCTTATGAGGAGAGGCTGAGGGACTTGGGTCTCTTTAGTCTGGAGAAGAGAAGGCTGAGGGGGGATCTGATCAATGCTTATAAATACGTAAAGGGTGGGTGTCAGGAGGATGGGGCCAGTCTTTTCTCAATGGTGCCCAGGGACAGGACAAGAGGAAACTGGCACAAACTTGAGTATAAGAAGTTCCACCTAAACATGAGGAGGAACTTCTTTCCTGTGAGGGTGGCAGAGCCCTGGAAGAGGCTGCCCAGAGAGGTGGTGGAGTCTCCTTCTCTGGAGACATCCCAAACCCACTGAACACGTTCCTGTGCAACCTGCTCTGGGTGGACCTGCTCTGGCAGGGGGTTGGACTAGATGATCTCCAGAGGTCCCTTCCAACCTCATATCATTCTGTGATTTTGTTCTTTTTATTTCCACATTTATACTTAACTACCCCATAATGCTACTGTCTATGATGACAAAACTTTTAGCCTCTCCTATGGTAGAGAGAAGTTAGCAGGAAAAAAAAAATCCTGTTAAAGTTACTAGCCACTACCAGCAACAACTAATTACTGGTAAAAACCATAGACCTTCTGTGTTTTTTGAAGCTAAAAGTAGTTCTGGAAATGCCTACTAATGGTATAAGAACAGAAAGATGAAACAGAGCTACTCTCATTTCTAGGCAAAAGATATTTGAAGCTATTGCATCAGAAGTTGTTTATAACCAAGGTATCAACTGCTCACAGTCCCATTTCCCAAAGGTTTGTAAAATGACTAAGAATGTACTACATCGTTAAACTCACAGCACAAAGCCCTATCCTGCAGCAAAATTAAATCTGGCTTACATCAGTTTATCTCTCCATACCTCACATTTGTGCAGTCTGAAATGCTCATATAGTGCCTCACTTTCTAATCAGTGCCGTCAGCTGAAGCTTTCATATGTCACACAGCATTTAGTCTAGAGTGGGGATTATTTCTTTCAAGTATTTTAAGCAGAAATAAAACCAGCCATGATTCAAACTGCATGAAAGAAGAGTAACAGAGTTCAATATGGACAGCCTTGGACACGATGAGGTCGGATATGTCGGATAAGCTCTGGGTGCTGTCAGGAAGGAAGTCCCAGACCATTAGACCAACATCTACTCGTTGTCTACAGAGCTGCCCAGGTCGATCAGCCCTGCTGGGTGCTCACTTCAGTTTCTCAGGGCAAAAGCAGCAGACAGAAAGAGATGAAGTATTGATATTTTTGGTAGCAACCATGAAAGACTGGTATGACTAATACACGACTGTTACATAAATGCTTTTATCCTGTTTTAAGAAGCACATTCTCCTGCTAGCCCACCCATCCCAACAGTTTGTGTTGCATTTCAGCCAGGTGCTCAGCGGCAGCTACGTGCCAGAGCCTCAACGTGCTTTGCATCCATCTCATGGAGAATCATCACAGAATCTTCTAGGTTGGAAGGGACCTTAAAGATCATCTCGTCCAACCATCAACCCAACTTTGACAAAAATAGACACCTGCACAACAAACAAGAAGCATCATCACTAAACCATGTCTCCCAGCACTACATCAACCCGTCTTTTGAACACCTCCAGGGATGGGGCCTCAACCACCTCCCTGGGCAGCCCATTCCAATGGCTGAGAACCCTTTCAGTGAAAAAATTTTTCCTAATATCCAGCCTGAACCTCCTCTGGCGTAACTTGAGGCCATTTCCTCTCGTCCTGTCGCCTGTGACTTGGGAGAAGAGACCGACCCCCACCTCTCTACACCCTCCTTTCAGGGAGTTGGAGAGAGCAATAAGGTCTCCCCTCAGCCTCCTCTTCTCCAGGCTGAA
>NW_015090828.1:10694715-10754889 GCF_001431845.1 Calidris pugnax | reverse complement strand
GGCCCTCTGTGATCCCAGCCGATACATCACAGCAGGTACATAGTGGGAGGCTGGAGCTTAAACCAAACCTCTGGTCACATAAAGAACTATAACTCAAAATTACTACATAAGTCTCGGACACAAAAATAATTACCAGAGGCCAACACACACCTCAGGAAAACATAAAAAATTCCTGTGGGTGAGGCTTGTGTGCAGAAGTGGAGTACATCCAGCCTCGTTACTGCTCGTCCCTTCTCTTACTCCACTTCATCTGAGAAAGCAGAGTTGGGTATTGGTCTAACCCACAAACCCCCTGCATCCTTCATGAGACGTAACCTCAAGAAAGGCATATATTCTCCATAATCAAAGCATTTGACTGTTGATCATTTTCTAGGGAAAACTGAAGTGCTTTCTATCCAGGGTGTTTTCAAGTTGCACCACTGAGCATCTGGAAACTGTTCTCTCCTTCATTCTGCCACCATGCTTTTTATATTTCCATACAACGTACTGAATTTACTTACATACTTTGGACATCTGGTACATTTGGTACAATCTGGACATTTTTGGCTGTGGCCAAAAATGATTGGATTTTTTTCTAGCAGCACAGCATGCACGGCCACCTATTTTTTTTTTGTCCAGAATTTGCTTCTCATTTTTTTGTGATCTGGTTATTCAGAAGGATTAATTTTGCAGGTAGGGTAGACAAACAGTCCAAGTGATGCTGAGTTTGTGAGCTATATCCCCCCACCTCAGGGTCACCTCACAAATTGCCAAGGGCAGTAGAGGAGAAACAGCTGCATTAACAAAAGTACATTGGATGGAGAAGAAATGCCAAAGTGTAGGAAGAAAATACAGGTCACTACTATGAAAATAAAACACTCAAGTGGAGCCAAACTTTGCAAGAGCAAATTTCTCCACCAAAGGCCATAGCAATAAATGACTTCAGTGCCAGAGCCTAAATCCATGGGAAGTTAATCCTTGTACAAATACTGTGGCGTGTGTAGGGCAATTTCTCAGGGATAGTCATTGCTTTTCTATTACTGTGAAGAAACTTTTTGGTGACTTGCTGAGCCTCTTGTTGGAGAAGTTGATGTTTACCCCTGAACTGCTCTGGGACTGAAAACCCGTCAAAATGAGAAGCAGTAAATCATGGCTTTATTACTAATAAACAAATTGCCACTTTTCCAACCACTCCTCGCTTTTATTTTTCTGAAAGTCCTGGATCTTTCTGTTCTTTTTGTGCCCATCCTGGCTCCCAAGTACGGGGATGAACACATTTAACGCTGCTGACGGCCAGATTAAACAACCTGAGAAAAATCCTGTGAAACTTTTAGATCAGAATCCCCTGAAGATTTATAGGCCATTTTTATGCAACCTTTCCTATCCCAATACATCTCAATTAGAGGGAATCCATAGTGAATTCTCCATGCCCGTTCATCTCCATACCACAACTGCCTCATCAGCACCAGGGCTGCTCTGTCCTCAGCCCGAGAGCAGATCTCGAGCAGCAGTTTCATCTCCCAAGGGTCCAAACTGCTCTCCTACCCTGTTCAACCGCTTGGGTCCCGTCTTTTTCTGCTCTCTCAATAGATACAAAGATATCACCATGAAAAACGCCGCTGCTGCCAGTGCTATGGATGTCCAGATCTCTGGAGAGCTCTGCAAAACAGCTATTGCTGTTAGTAAACATCCTACAAAATATACACTTCAGGTAAAAAATGCCTTCGCTATTCCAATCTATCTCAAAAAGAAAGTGATTTCTCTTTCTTGCTCATTCACTGTTGTTCTCTCTGCCACATAAACAAGCGCTACAGGGGAAAAAACACAATAAAGATCTCTCTTTAGAGAAGCAGAACAAAATTCCTTCCTTTCTGCAAAGACTTTAAAAAGAAAAGAAAAACCTGCACATGGAACAACAAACAAATTAAAATGGTAAACAAAACATGCTAATGTTTTTTCTAAGTTTTCTATTTAACCTCAACAATGTTTCAGTTGCACACGGAATTTTAAGTATTGTATTGTCTTTAAAACATAAGGATCATCATAATTTCAAGATAAATTTGATTTTCTGGGTAAGGAAGCAGCACTCAACATTTGAATGTGAGTGATTTTCATTTAACAGATAATTGAGTTTGTAAGTCAAGTTTGAAAGTAGCTGGGTCTGCAGGGCTGAGGATCAGAATTTAGGAATTAGAATGACTTTTTTGCATGTAAGCACCATTCTCTCTCTAACAGCATGCTCAAGGCAGCTCCGTAGCCTCCATAGCAACTCTCAAGCTCAACACTTTTAGGGCTTAGCTATCTTTCCCAAATTATCCGGTGCAAGTCTGAATTCAGGGGCACAGAACAAAGACAGCAATAAAATACCAAATCAGGGATTTGGGGTCTGTTCTTGGCTTTAGCATTTTGTTGTTGCAGCAGCTTTAGTTTCTGACACCCCAGGGCACTGGTTTTTTTGCATGGGTGCCCATCCTTCACGAGTCTTGGGAGCACTGTGTGACATGTAGGCATTCACCCACAGCCTCCCTTTGCTCATCTTTGCCCAGGGAGGTGGTTGAGGCCCCATCCCTGGAGGTGTTCAAAAGACGGGTTGATGTAGTGCTGGGAGGTATGGTTTAGTGATGATGATGCTCCTTGTTTGTTGTGTGGGTGTCTATTTTTGTCAGTTAGGTTGACGGTTGGACAAGATGATCTTTAAGGTCCCTTCCAACCTAGAAGATTCTGTGATTCTGTGATCTCAGGGGGAGAAACCTGACAGCAGCCTGGGGGAGAAGATCCCACAGGACTCAGCTAATTCTACCATGACCCAGGGGAGTCCTCAGCTGCAGCCTGTGCCACTTCTGTGCCTGTTCCTGAAAAACCACCAGAACACCAAGGCAAGAAGTAAATTCCTCCCACGACAACATAAAGTCAAACCTTACCAAAAGTTTACAAATTCCGCAGCCATATTACACAAAATTATTTATAGTCTTGAAGTTGTAGGTGTTCCACCATAAAATGAGATACCTTATCTTGTAATTAAATATAAGCTACTGTCTCACAGGAGGTCTACTACAGAGCATTGTGTTCCAGGAAGAATTCTCCCCAAAGCGTGAAAAAAGAATATAAATTAAACTGCACGTTTTTGTGTAGGAAGAGAAGGAAGGTGTTATAGCACTTTCAAATTCATCTAATTTGGTACGCTTTATTATAAGAGACAGAAAAAACCTCAGCTATTTTGGTAGACTAACTGCTGTCTGATTTGAAGGGATGATCATATATCACAAAATGTAAATGAGGTTCGTATACTTAAATGAATCAATGGCATTCAGGAAACCTACTGCTGGAATCATACGAGCTGAATATGAGAACATTTGTTTCCAGTACAGACATTTATCACCAAGTTAGTTGCTTTTCTTTTTTAGTAGCTAGAGAATAGCTGCTATCCCATACATCCATATAAAGTCCATTCTTCTGAAGTTTCTGAGACCTTGCTGCTGTAATATCTGAGCCTTTCAAAGCCTTCAGTGCCTCCGTCTTCCCAGCCAACCTAAAAGCTTTGGAAAATCTCATTGCCTAGGACAGACAAGAAAATGGAACTCCCCATCCCTGGGAAAATAACAAAGAGATTTTGAAGCACATCCAAATCCAAATCAATACCAAGACAAAAGATGGTTTTTTCCTATTTCATGTTTTTGGAAGTAAAGGTTCCCAAAAATATCAATTTCATGAGAATCAATACAGACTTTCTAGCTCACTAGGCTTCTGAGAGCATCCCCACAAGATTTTCTGGGAGGGGAGTAAGAGAGATACATACAGAGTTGAAAAGATGACTTCTGGATTCACTGTATATTTTACGTTTTCTGCAAAGAAAAACAAAAGCATCCTCTGTTCCACAAGGAAAAGCAAAACTTTTTTTCTTTCAAAAAGTTATTGCCGCTTCAAACTAACAACCCCCCTGCTGTGGTTCTGGGGCAGAAAGAGAAGGCCCAGACTTACAGAGGGACTCCATAGGTTTGGATCACTTAATGTTGAGCCTCCAGGAGTAAGCCTTGCAATTCAAATGTTGACTTCAACATTTGCATTTCTTATAATCAAATTAGAGTCGGCGCACCAGACATGATTCAGAACCACACCAAGTAATAGAAAACATGGAGGAAAAATGTGTCTGAAGTCCCAGCCCTTTCTTCTTGGGTTTGGTCCCAAACTCCAGCCCTGATACAGATGCTGTTCAACACCTGCAAATCACTCCTGGGCTTCTGCACTGCAGTCATTTATCTGACAACCAGTAAGTAAATCACAGCTTCTTTTTGACAAGGATGGGAGCAAAGGGTGGACTTCCGAATGCACTTTACACAGTGATTTGCATGCAAAACACAGACCTGTTCCCCAGGAATTAGGACTCCTTTGATTTTCACTGGAGCATCCAGCAGCGAGCCAAGAAGCAGACTTATTCATGTTCACCCTTTTTCTGGCCCTGGAGCTCCCACTGCAGTTGCCTCACACACAGTGTGGAACAGCACACTTTGCTCCAGTGGCCACAGGAACAGTAAAAACAACAAAGAACTGATGCAGAAACTCACAGCCACACAACTCACAGCACTGAATCAGGCCTGACCCCAAATCCTGTTGGCTGGTCCCTCCTGCTATACATTGCAGCCAGAGACTCCCCAAGATCTTGCTTTCTTTTTTCACTGTCACGTTGGTTTCCCTCAGGACAGCCTGAAATCTCTTGGATTTTATTCCCAGACTTAGAGGGTTTTTTTGTTAATTCACTTTCCAACACTGCACTGAATTTACATCAGAACACATTACGGCTTCACTTAATGTGATTTCTGCTTCATAGCTGCATGTTTTCAACATTTCTTTTTCCTCCAAAAGGACCCCACGGTGGCAAATCCAATCAAGTTTCAGTACTACAATCAAGCTTTATTGCCGTTGTGATTCCAGTTTGTTCCCAGGTGCAAAGCCATTACTGCCTCCCCTTCCTCACGCTGCATTGCCAGATTTCCTCTTCATCATTAAGAGCAGAGTGATTTGGTTTGTTCCTTTGATAACACCATATGAATGGGAGAACACCGGGAGCTCCTGGTCCTCTATTAAACTTCTTAAACATCAGAGGAATCTGGGCAATTCTCTTCCTCACTGTTTGGAAAAGCACAACGTTTCGCCTTCATTTTAACACGGAGCCTCGTGACTTATTAAAACTGCTGGTAGTAGGGGGACAGCGATGGATGTCAAACCACCTTCCCCTCTCACGTTTGCTGCCCGCTAAGCAACCTGGAAGCTAATTAGATACATATATTCATGGTTTCAGATTAGTTCTTAATGCAAGGCTATCACTTCACGCTCTCAGCGCCAAAGGCAGAAGGGTACGAGAGTTCGTGGCTTTTCCGTCTGTCGTTATTTTTTTTCCCCCTTTTGTCAGACTTAGACATAATTAAATCCCCTCAATTTCAAGAGAGGGCTCAGCTCCAGCACAGACCTAGAAGCCTGCCCACACCCACCCCCCATTCTGCCAGATGAAGGCTGCAGGAAAATGCATAATCTTGAGGACTGAATTTAGTGAAACTAAAGCGAAAAGGTCCAGCACCAACCTTGGCTCCTTGGATGTGTCCTGCAAACACAGGGGTAGGTGAGAAGGCCAGGCACCAGCTCCCGGCACCCTTCCACACTTGTCCACGATGATAAAAGACCCATATCTTTCTCACGAGTCCAACAGCCACCTCCAGGTCGGAGCCATCAATCATTGCCAGCAAAAGCTCCACACGGTGTTTTCAGAGAGAACTGAAGAGGCCTAAACCATGAGGGATGGCTTCACTAATCGTTTTCCTCTTTTGCTTTTACATCCATGATAAAATGAGCTTGTGGGAAGCTACTGAAGCCATGGGTCAGGCTCGGGCGTTTTCACTATGTGTTCTCCAATTGGTTTGGCTCAAAATAAGCACCCAAAAGACCAGAAAGGATCTTAATTATTCTGCAAAGGAAGGATATTCAGATTTTACAAGTGGTTATTTTCTATTTTCTCTGTTAACTCATCCATATATATTATTTCCTTTCTTCAAATTAACAGTTGTGTATAAATGGAAGGAAGAGTTCTGAGATTTCAATCCTGCTGTTAGAGTGTGAGAAGACTATACTAATAGTAATTTTTTTTTTTACATATGTCTGCAGAGTGCCTAAGACCACAAGAAGGAATAAGCCCTTATCAAATTGTTTAGAAACATCAGGTTGAGGGGCTGACCTGCTGGAGAGCAGCTCTGAGGAGAAAGACCTGGGAGTCCTGGTGGACAACAGGATGCCCATGAGCCAGCAATGGGCCCTTGTGGCCAAGAAGGCCAAGGGCATCCTGGGGTTCATCAAGAAGACCATGGCCAGCAAGTCAAGGGAGGTCATCCTGCCCCTCTGCTCTGCCCTGGGGAGGCCCCATCTGGAGCACTGGGACCAGTTCTAGGGTCCCCAGTTCCAGAAAGACAGGGAACTGCTGGAGAGGGGACAGCAAAGGGCTACAAAGAAGATGAGGGGCCTGGAGCATCTCTCTTATGAGGAGAGGCTGAGGGACTTGGGTCTCTTTAGTCTGGAGAAGAGAAGGCTGAGGGGGGATCTGATCAATGCTTATAAATACGTAAAGGGTGGGTGTCAGGAGGATGGGGCCAGTCTTTTCTCAATGGTGCCCAGGGACAGGACAAGAGGAAACTGGCACAAACTTGAGTATAAGAAGTTCCACCTAAACATGAGGAGGAACTTCTTTCCTGTGAGGGTGGCAGAGCCCTGGAAGAGGCTGCCCAGAGAGGTGGTGGAGTCTCCTTCTCTGGAGACATCCCAAACCCACTGAACACGTTCCTGTGCAACCTGCTCTGGGTGGACCTGCTCTGGCAGGGGGTTGGACTAGATGATCTCCAGAGGTCCCTTCCAACCTCATATCATTCTGTGATTTTGTTCTTTTTATTTCCACATTTATACTTAACTACCCCATAATGCTACTGTCTATGATGACAAAACTTTTAGCCTCTCCTATGGTAGAGAGAAGTTAGCAGGAAAAAAAAAATCCTGTTAAAGTTACTAGCCACTACCAGCAACAACTAATTACTGGTAAAAACCATAGACCTTCTGTGTTTTTTGAAGCTAAAAGTAGTTCTGGAAATGCCTACTAATGGTATAAGAACAGAAAGATGAAACAGAGCTACTCTCATTTCTAGGCAAAAGATATTTGAAGCTATTGCATCAGAAGTTGTTTATAACCAAGGTATCAACTGCTCACAGTCCCATTTCCCAAAGGTTTGTAAAATGACTAAGAATGTACTACATCGTTAAACTCACAGCACAAAGCCCTATCCTGCAGCAAAATTAAATCTGGCTTACATCAGTTTATCTCTCCATACCTCACATTTGTGCAGTCTGAAATGCTCATATAGTGCCTCACTTTCTAATCAGTGCCGTCAGCTGAAGCTTTCATATGTCACACAGCATTTAGTCTAGAGTGGGGATTATTTCTTTCAAGTATTTTAAGCAGAAATAAAACCAGCCATGATTCAAACTGCATGAAAGAAGAGTAACAGAGTTCAATATGGACAGCCTTGGACACGATGAGGTCGGATATGTCGGATAAGCTCTGGGTGCTGTCAGGAAGGAAGTCCCAGACCATTAGACCAACATCTACTCGTTGTCTACAGAGCTGCCCAGGTCGATCAGCCCTGCTGGGTGCTCACTTCAGTTTCTCAGGGCAAAAGCAGCAGACAGAAAGAGATGAAGTATTGATATTTTTGGTAGCAACCATGAAAGACTGGTATGACTAATACACGACTGTTACATAAATGCTTTTATCCTGTTTTAAGAAGCACATTCTCCTGCTAGCCCACCCATCCCAACAGTTTGTGTTGCATTTCAGCCAGGTGCTCAGCGGCAGCTACGTGCCAGAGCCTCAACGTGCTTTGCATCCATCTCATGGAGAATCATCACAGAATCATCTAGGTTGGAAGGGACCTTAAAGATCATCTCGTCCAACCGTCAGCCCAACTTTGACAAAAATAGACACCTGCACAACAAACAAGAAGCATCATCACTAAACCATACCTCCCAGCACTACATCAACCCGTCTTTTGAACACCTCCAGGGCTGGGGCCTCAACCACCTCCCTGGGCAGCCCATTCCAATGGCTGAGAACCCTTTCAGTGAAAAAATTTTTCCTAATATCCAGCCTGAACCTCCTCTGGCGTAACTTGAGGCCATTTCCTCTCGTCCTGTCGCCTGTGACTTGGGAGAAGAGACCGACCCCCCCCTCTCTACCCCCTCCTTTCAGGGAGTTGGAGAGAGCAATAAGGTCTCCCCGCAGCCTCCTCTTCTCCAGGCTGAATAACCCCCATCATAGAATGGTTAGAGTTGGAGTGCCATCCTCCCTAGAAAGGCACTGACTCCAATGGCTGAAGAAGCTCAGAAAAAAGTCTTCCATTTCTCTGAAGTGCCTTCTTCCTCCCTTTAAATGATTTGCAAAGATCACGTGCCACGGAGTTGCCATTTTTATCCATCTTTTTTAAAATCATATTAGAAATTATGGCTGCACACCCAAACTATTTTGTGGGACAATTGGTAAATGCTTGCATGACCTTAACCTACTGGCTCAGGTTTTGGCACCAAACATGAATATCAGCAATGTTGTTCCAGGCAAACATCACAGAGATGCTGCTGCTCTCTGGGGAATTCAAGAATGCAGATGTGATTTCACTGCTGAGCTTGCTTCTACCTCCAAAACAGCTTTTTCACTTAAACTTCTTTGGAATTATTTCGGTGTGTGGCTAATGGAGGTGGGGAAAATTCAAATCTTAACATGATAAAAACAACAGCTCAAGTAGTAACAATTCTAGCCCTGTGAGATGTAGGGCTAGATTTTCCCTTTTAAAAAGATTTTCCCTTTTAAAAAGATTTTTTCCTTTTAAGAAGATTTTTCCTGTTTAAAAGAAATGCATTTGGCTTATGCAGCCTTGCAAAGACAGGATGGCACTAGAAACAAATGTCTGCTCCCATTTCTGTTTTGGATCAGAATCCTCTCTGTAGGAGTTCAAAACAGCCACCTGGAGTTGATCCAAAGTCTGTTTGAAAATCAATGGGAGCTTTTACACCAGTTCTGGTCCATGTTGGATCAGCTCATTGGCTCCCAAAGTACCATTGTAAAGATGAGGAACATCCAAACACTAACTCATAGTTTTATTGATTCATAAACAGGTTTTACTGTGCTCCAAAAATGTTTATAGCGGCTTTTACTTCTTTATCTGGATTTCCCTGTATCTTAACGTACTTAATTTTCTGCCTGAAAAGTAGAGCAGCAATGAGGGAATCAACAGCTGCACTTCACTGATAAGGGATCAATTAACAAATTGTGAGAGCTGCTGCTGTTTAGTTTTTGCTAACTAAACTTCTGTGGCCAGGAAGGAGTTCTGGCCCTGTTAACTCCAACTAGCCACTGTAATACTTTATTTATAAATATTATATAAATATTTATATAAATATATTATATATTTAATACCCTGATGCTGTTGCACACTGGAAGAACAGCACAAAGCCAATAGTCTCAACTCATGACTAATCTTAGCATTATCATACATCACCAAAAAAAATGGAAGTTGTGGAGAAACTCTATTTTCTGAGCTAACTTGCAGATCCTCTCCCTGAAGCCTCCATGTCCTGGTGAAGGCTGAAACAGCCTCAGGATCTTTTGAGGCCCTCAGGGAGCTGTTACACACCTGAAGACAGTCAGAACAGCCCAGATCCACACAGCAGAAAAAGGGACAAAGCCACAAACCCAAGACATGGCTGAACAATTTTGCCAGCCTGCAGCCCGGGAGAAGGAGCAACACAGTGCCATACTGTTGAAACCCTGTAGACTACTCTCCCTATACACACCTCTATACATTTCTCTTTCATCTTACTCTGTCGTCAGGAGGAAGAGCAATAAAGGTGGAGTGTGTCCTGCAGGGGAAGAACTTACACATATTGGAGTATGAATTAGGACCTACAGAGCCCTCACACAGAGCCACGACCACAGCAACATCCAACCTTCCTCATCATCTCCAGGACTGTTACATTAGAGACTCCTCAATGTCATTTACTTGTACCCAATACAAAGAGACTGCTTGTCATCTTCCCAGTACAGCCAGACAGAAAAAAAAACATTTTCTCCTTTTTTTTTCCTAAATGCTTTGCTAATGTCTTGTAGCTGGAGAAATCCCAGCACTTGCTTCAAGGTGAATTCACTGACCTGTTTAATCACACTGGAGGCAGAGGTGTTTTGATGCAGCAGGTCAGTAAAATGCTGCGTGCCTCAGCATCTATTTGCACACAATTTCCCAGGTTAGATGATGGATATTTATTTAGAGGGTTCATTATGAAGGCCTTTTAGGGATGCTTTTAATTCTGATCCACCACCAGCAGAGAATCTTAACATCTTTATTCATACCAGCTAGACACATTAAGGGCATTGTTTCCTGGGACACACACAGAGTTTTGACTTTGCTTTGTATTGCTGACAACCCAGCTGCAGCTATTGCTCCTCACTCTTTCATCTCCACACAAAGCTGGGGTCTACAGCAGCTTCAAACCAGCCTTCATTTGGGTGTATACCTCTCTTCGTAATGAAGAAGCCTTGCAAATAGGATAACAACATGTTACCACCAAAAGTCACTTACTACTTCAAAGACTTCTACAAGCATCATAAAATTAAAATAAGAATGAATGGACAAACTTGATACATTGGATTCCACTAAGACCATAACCACTGGTACTAATTTCTGTGTCTCTTAAGAAATGACCCTTATTACAGCAGTGATTATGGCCAGGCCACACGATGCTCAGCCAGAATATATCCCACTGCTCCCTCCTCAAACAGATATTGCTCTGCCTTAATGTAAAGATCCAGATGAATAAAACCAGCTTGAATGTAAATACACCAGATTTATTTCCATGCCACCCACATTTTCAAACAGAAATCTACATAGGCAAAACACAGCAATTCCTTTTCACAGCTTCCCTGGCACAGCTGAAGACTGGAAAAGCAGAGGAAAAGTAGCCAAGGATTTCATAACTATTTTTTTTTGTTTGAAAATGTCCATTCCTCAAAATGAATTTGCCAGTTTTGACAATGGTAGGGTTTACCTTGCCTACGTGATAGCTGCCAGTAAGAGGGGTGCTGTAACTGGCCACCGTGAGGCTATTGCATTCTTTTGGCCTCTCAGTTTCTTCTCTTTAGAGATATTCTAAAGAGTGATATTACTCAATTTTTAGGAGGCAAAGCATTCAGTGGGCCAGAGGAAGAGGGACTCTCCCTCATGCTTAAGCTGGAGTCAGAGCCTCCGTTCCTGCGCCAGTGAACACTTTATGTGCCTCTTACCAAAAAGAAAACCCAAAAAAAATCAACCAAAAAATAGGTGTGGTACTGCAGAAGAGGCAGAACTCTCTTTTGTTGAAATACAGAAAGTCTCCAGTGTGGAGACATGGTTAAGACAATCCGTGCAGCCTTCAAGAAAGACATCATCATAGATACAACTAACTGGCTGCCTCAGCAAACGGCCAAGGGTTGCAAAAGCAAGGGCTATCTCTAGAGCATCCTTTCTACAACTGATCAGAAACAGGAATTGGTGCAGCTGTGGCAGCTCCTCGTTGTGCACATGGATGTGGGAGAGGGCAAGAGAACTGCAGCACACCCATTAGCACACTTCCTGGTGACATCTGCCTCCATACACCACAGAAATGTCCAAATCAGGCCAGCATAGAAGAGAAGAAAATGTGATGTTGACCAACAAAAGCCCAACAGCCCCATTTCTGTCAGAGCAAAGATGCGAGTTGAGTCCAGTAACTTAACACTCAGAAAAGTTCATTTGATTTTTCAACCCATTCTCAAGACCTAAATCTGTCTTCAGCACAGCCCCTGGCACGAAGCTCTCTTTTCCCCAGCAGTTACGTTGTTTCAACTCGTAAAATAGCTCTCTCTAATGTTTGACAAATTACTTCTGGCACATGTGTCAGCAAACTCGAGGCCAGGAACTAATTGGATGGGGAAGTCAAAAGCACACTTCACAAAAACTTCTGCTACGGGTGCATTATAGTCATTTTGAATCACAGTTGCTTATACTGTCTCACAAAGGACAGCAAAAAGCTTTTAGAAGTGAAAAATTCCTGACATATCTAACAGATACAAAAAGAAGTGATAAAAACTAATGGCAATTCAGGAGAAAATTGTAACAGTATAATGTAGAATATTTACTTTTTAAAAAAAGGGCAGCCCTGCACAACACTTTTTCACTCTCATGTGCCTTAAGATCTAGAAACACAGAGCCTAATTAAAGGTGTCACCAAGGCATCCAGGCCATGTTCTCTTGCATGCCTCTTCCAAGTATTTGGGGAAGATGCTAAGTTGGAAAATGCCTTTATTGGTGCTGTTTTAGATTTTATATTTCTGCACAGACTTCCAGTGCTTTGCACATGTGCAGAGTCCTCCCTGCTGTACAGTCAACTGCAAGCTAGTGAATGTCTCCTAGCAACATTAGCCCCAATTTATACTTCCCAGGGAAAGTAATGGTGATGGTTCTTTTTTCTCTCCTTATGATCATTTGCGTTACCGTGATGAAGATAAGGAAGAGAAGCAGCCGTGCACCCTAGAATTAAAAACAGTATGAAAGGTAAGCAATCCGTGCAGTCAGTTTAAAAGATGATTTCTACCGAAATCCATGCTGGTACAGACACACACCCCCCAGCAGAAGCACAGCAAGTGTTTCTGGGCTGGCTGGAAGCAAGGGCAGGAGACAGACCTGGGGTCAGGCAGGTTGGTTCTATGCACTCTCCTTCAGGGAGGGACCAAGGGTAGCATAAAGCCCTTTAAGCTGGGGATAGAGCTGTTTCCCTCATTTCCTGACTTTCTGCAGCCTTTCCCCTGCAATGAGAGAATCACTAATAACCCAGACCCAGGGCTGAAACTAATGCTAAGTCAGTCACACGCTGGCTTCAAGTGTGGGCAAAGAAAGCAAGTGGGACTAAAGAAAAAGAAAATACAATTATGCCCACACTGTACAACTGGAGGCTTCTGGGGACAGGCGCTGTCTACCCATTCCTAACCCCAGGATTTATTCAGCAGTGCTATGAGAAGTCAACAGTCTGTGTTGCAAAATGAGGAAACACCACTTACTGCAGCCAGGTTGAATGATTAATTATCTGAATTTTGGAAATAAGAAAATGACCTGCGTAAAGATATTGTTGCCCTTCTATCGAGCAACAGCAGAACACAAGACCTTTACAGTTCCACTTTGAAGGAGAGCAGAAATAATTTTTAAAAAGTCCTCCCTATCAATGTAGTTTCTTTCAAAGTCTTTTATACCAAAATCTTATCACTCACAGGCACTTACAGGCACCTGGGTAAGGAGCTGTCAGCATCAGGGAAGATACCCTCTGGCTCGTATCTCCTCTTTTAAGACAAAAGGGAGCCTCCTTGGCTCCAAGAAACAACACTGGTGAGAGACGCTGCTGTGATCCCTACTGATTTTAGCTGTAGTGTGTGATGGGGATCTATTTATCTGGATTTCATACGAATAACAAGTGTCTGCTTTTTCTAGACAGATTTTTCACCCTTGTGCCTTCAGAGAAAAGGTGCAAAGAGGACCACTGGAGTAGTCAGACCAGGTCACACCAAAACTCAGCCTGGAACAAGGTTTGTGCCTCACTGCAGAGAAAAATACACGTCTACAAGAGAGCTTAAAAAGGCAGTGAGAGTCCAGTGATAATTCCTTCTTACACCCTCTCTGCCTCCAGTTCTTTGTGGCTCAACAATTTCCCGAGGGAGAATAAGCATCTTTAGGTTTAATAAGAAATGACCTATAGAAGGGGTGAAACCAGAAGGCACAAATAGCTCCTTCTATTAAATAAATACAAGCAGAACCTGCCCAGGCTGGGAGTGGGTTCAGGACGGTGCGGTGATCCCTCAGCATGACAGCCAGGTGGGGAAAGAAAAACCACAGCCACAGAGCAGTAAATGAGAAACAGCATGCATGGAGCACAGCACGGAGCCAACGGGATATAAATATAAGCAGAAAGCTCTGGTAATGATCTCTGCCACAACTTTTTATTCCTCGTAACACAGACAAACACTCTTTACCTGTGACTGTCTTGGCCTGGGATGCTGGAAAGGGTAATATTGTTCTTTTAATGAAAGCTCTGCCACAGACTTAAAAATGTCTCAAATTAAAACTCTGTTATTTTGCATTATACAAACAGATACTGATATCAAAAGGGAGAGGAATTAATGAAAGCTCTGCCACAGACTTAAAAATATCTCAAACTAAAACTCTGTACTCTGCATTATACAAACAGATACTGATATCAAAAGGGAGAGGAATATTACAACTTTCTAGTGAGATCTACTACCCATTTCTAGCAGACAAAGCTATGAAGAGGTAAAAAAAATATTACAACTTTCTAGTGAGATCTACTACTCATTTCTAGCAGACAAAGCTATGAAAAGGTGAAAGAAAACCCAACAAACCTACTTCAAAACTGTTAAGAGCAGTGAACACTCCTTTAATGGTTGCATTAAATGCCAATATCCTTATATAAGATGAAATTTAGTGGCCAGGATCCAGTATCTTTTAGATACCTAATTTTTCAACCCCATGCACTGCAAGACAACTGTGAATTATTATTGGGAACCTGACAGAAGACCCTCATGACCCAGCAGATCTCTCCTGGTAAAGCTCCAATTAAAGCCATCAGCAAAGGACATTCTTTCCTCAACTTGTCTGTGTGTCAGGCCAGCACCTGGGTGCTTTTGGGTGACCCTTACATCGGGGTGCTGGCAATCAGACAGCACCTAGTACAGAGAGCTGCTGCTCCTGTAGGTGTGCGATGCCCTGGTGCCTCACAGCGACCCCAAACCACCTTGACACTGGACAAAAGGCTACATAAAAACAAAACTTCTTTGTAGCATCCAAATAAAGGCAAGGCAATTACACTGGTTTAAAGACAAACAAAATTAAATTAAGTCCAGCTTTGAATCTCTCTGGACTCCAGCAGGCTTTTCCTCTGTGAGTGATTTGGCTGCAGCAACCAGACAGCTACCCCTGTCCTGTGGCCAGCAATCCTGATTTTACACAACCTTGTCCAGAGCTTTGAAGTTGACACCAGAAACACCCGTGAGACCTTCTTGTAATCACATCTTTTCACTCCTTTCTCTCCTCCCTGCATTACTTGATCCACAAATTAATTGCCTTCATTTTAATACCTTCCTGCTCCTTCTCATTCTGGAAGCAGTAACGTCTTGTAGACGTGGTGGGGCAACACCACCTCCTGCCTGATGGTAAAAGAGAAGGGGTTCAGAAAGGTGTAACTCAAAGAAACCACCAACTTGTGGTGCTCCACTGGGCAACAGGCAAGTCTCAGAATAGCAGAGGATTTTTTTTTTCCGTGAACTGAAAAAATATTTGATACCAACAGATGGACTGCAAAAAGGAGGGCTGAATATTCCAGTCCATCACTGACCAGTTGTAGGTCTCAGCTGAAATATTTGACAGCAAATAGTCACTTTCACAAGATAAACTCTGTGGGAGAGAGGGGCATGAATAAAAGACTAGGAATTGGGCAGGGGTGTGTGTGAGCAGTACCATGGGGACATACACACTTCAATACACACAAAAAAATAGGAGGAGAGTAGCTGCTGGCTTGCTTTTGTGGCCAAACTGAAAGATGATATTATCACCCAAACCTCAAGACTCAAGGGAACCACAAGATACTGACTGAAATCCCCAGCATTACAGGAAAATGAGGTTGTTTCTGCCAAGTTCAGCCATGGTGCTCCCGTTCCAATTTGAAAATTTAGTTTGATGTCAGCAATGGAGCTATTCCAGCATCAACATTGGAAGAAAGATGGCAAAATGAAAAATCCCAATGGCAGGGTGGTTTGCAGCTTCTCTGCTGGGCTTCAAACCACCTCTGTGGCATCTTTTAGCACCCCCTGGTACATCCAGGCATGGTTGAATCAAAGGCAGGCAAAGGAACTCTGATCTAGCCTTTCAGTGTGGGAAGCAATAATAACATTGTTATATTTATTTCATCCTATAAATTTTCAACACACACAAAAAAAAAACCCATCTGCATAGAAGAATGATCTCTGCCACTCAAGTGCCTTTTGGGATGAAATGCAGCTACGTTTTCATATACAAATAGCTAACAAAGAACAAAAACCAAAGAATGCTGTAGCCCCAAGAAGAATATTTTGCTCCAAATTTGACAATGTAGGAAGGGCTACTCCAGTGAGATTTCCTATCACAGGATTTCCACTGTTGTCATCATCTGTCCAAGCTACTGCCGAGCTCCTCTTCAAATTGAGTAGCTCATAACTGTTTGCCAGTATTCAACAGAAAAAGATGAATTCAGCTGTTTTATTTCCACATTTGTCACACTATGAATCTGAAAACAATCTTTTCGGAAGCCAGGAAGAGGTTTATGGAGCCTGCTCATCACCAGGGCTGAGACAACCCAGAATGTCCCATAATTCAGTTTATCATCTTTCTAAGTGCAATAACTCGGTGTTTTGCTGGCGTACTCTTCTGGGCACAAGTGGTTTATTCACATTTTTCTAACAAAAGGCAGGGTTTGGGTTGGTCTTTTTTCCCCCAATACTATTTGCTTTTAGTGGCCTCTCTCACAGAGAATGTATCTGGCAGGGGTTTTCCTTTTTTTTTTTTTAAAAAAAAAAACCAGCCAGGAGAAAAACTCTGGCAATTTTCATTAAAAAAACCACTGATTTAATTAGGGCTTTGCTGATGCCCCAGTGACTTGTACCTGACAATAATTGTTGAGTTTGGCAGCCACCTTCCCCCATTCCTCCATCCACTCACTTCCCCATCTGACCTTTACTCTGACAGACAATTTCTCCTTTTCCTTTCTCAACAGCCAATTCTATCCCCTTCAAGCCTCTCAGTACATCATTACCTCCGCCGCCATCCTGTCACTCAAGTCTAGGTCATTTTATGACATTATTCTATTTGTGAGCAGGAAATGGAAGCAACTCCTCATGCCTCCCTCACCACCTTGTTCTTTCTCAGGCAGCTCTATTGATGAGCGCAGCAGAAAGCCCTGCACCTCCCGGGTACCACCAGGATGGGCTACATTTTCTTTTGGAAATTCCACCTACCTCCAGTCCCTTTTACTAGGTCTGCCAGAGGCACATTTACATTTAGCATGCAATTCAATTCTGCGTGTAAAAAAAAAATATAATAAAGTGTGCTACTTCACACTCACTGTGAATTTAAAGCGGTTGCTTGTGTCAGCCACGAACTGAAGTACTTAAATTAAATGCAGTATTTCCCTACATAATGCTATCCATATGCTAATGGAAAGAGATTGTGTCTTGCATGATATTTATCAAAGTAAACTCAATTCATTTCAGGAAGCATCTCAGTGCTGCCTATCCAAAGTGATGCAATCTGCCAAATACGCAGTGTATCAAATAAAAGCTCCTAGATACCAAACATACTCACAGCATTTACCAAAAATAATATATCTTTTGAATCTTACTGATTCAAACCGACTCATCATTCCAGCTTGGTGATCAAATAAAACATTTGGAAACAATAAAGTTCTTCCCTGATGCCATTTTAATTATCCCGTTTCTAATTCTGTGCTCAAATAAGACACTCTGTAACAATAAAATGTCTTCAAAATTGATATGAAACATAGCTAGGGTAGAGTAGAAAAAAACCACATTAATATTTTAAATCTTGTAATGATAGCAAAACAGTCTGAGCACACTAAAGTGTATGTCAATGCTGATCAAAAATATAGCAAAAAGCATACTGAGCTGAATTGTTCTATGGCTATTTCGGATAAGTATATGCCACATCATATATGCATTCAGGGGCTAAAAAAATACGCATATTTTTTGTCTGATGCAGATTTACTGGGGAAGAATATAGGTGAGCACGTGAACTGCAGCCCCTCTCTGAAGTAGTGTCTCTGGTGACACTACATTGTTCCCCTCCCTCTTCTTTGCCACAACTCAGCTGAACTCTGCAAGTTATCTGAAAGCAAGGCAGAACACTCCCCTTACAACTCAATATCAAAATGTTATGTTCAACGTTCAGACGCATGTGTTGAGCTCTGAATAGCTAAAGGACACACAAGACAACACTTATCGTCACATCTTCAACATCAACCAGACAAGGGTATAAATCCCTGTAACACCACCACTGCATTTTTGGTGGCATTTCCTCCACCAGGCAGGAAAATAAATAACAGCCTTACTTTTGAAGAGAAATTCACCTTAACCTGTTAATGAAAGAGCATGAATGTCAGTAAAATCCAGTGATATTTGTATTTCAGGCTTTTTCTAGAGAAAGCTTGCTTTTTTGTGGGTTTTTTTTCTTTTTCCTGGGATCACACAAAGGAGTTAGAACAAAACAGACTCCACTTAGGAGAGTCAGAGCAACACAATGCCAGGCTTACACCGCGTGTGGGACTGTGCAGTTCTGAAGGCCATTCAGACCCCAAGATCTACCCCACTGTAGTGACAATTTCTATAACACTCATCCAGTAAATGCACTCAGTATCACCTCTCTCTGTTCCTACACAGAAAAATAATTTAATTATAACGAGCACAGAGCCATATGAAGTCAGACTGAGCACAAGGCTTAGTTTCAGGTAAAGGCAGTTGAGTTTAGGTGTCCACGTGCACACTGTGTCTCTACGGTCCCACTGTAATTCCCCCAGTCAAGGCAGCCACTGGTGCCCAGAGACCAGTTCAGATGACAAACCAGTTGGGGTGGCACCCAGCAGCCCCTGTGTGGGTGCCCATACTGGTAAAGCTCCAATTAAAGCCATCAGCAAAGGACATTCTTTCCTCAACTTGTCTGTGTGTCAGGCCAGCACCTGGGTGCTTTTGGGTGACCCTTACATCGGGGTGCTGGCAATCAGACAGCACCTAGTACAGAGAGCTGCTGCTCCTCTAGGTGTGCGATGCCCTGGTGCCTCACAGCGACCCCAAACCACCTTGACACTGGACAAAAGGCTACATAAAAACAAAACTTCTTTGTAGCATCCAAATAAAGGCAAGGCAATTACACTGGTTTAAAGACAAACAAAATTAAATTAAGTCCAGGTTTGAATCTCTCCGGACTCCAGCAGGCTTTTCCTCTGTGAGTGATTTGGCTGCAGCAACCAGACAGCTACCCCTGTCCTGTGGCCAGCAATCCTGATTTTACACAACCTTGTCCAGAGCTTTGAAGTTGACACCAGAAACACCCGTGAGACCTTCTTGTAATCACATCTTTTCACTCCTTTCTCTCCTCCCTGCATTACTTGATCCACAAATTAATTGCCTTCATTTTAATACCTTCCTGCTCCTTCTCATTCTGGAAGCAGTAACGTCTTGTAGACGTGGTGGGGCAACACCACCTCCTGCCTGATGGTAAAAGAGAAGGGGTTCAGAAAGGTGTAACTCAAAGAAACCACCAACTTGTGGTGCTCCACTGGGCAACAGGCAAGTCTCAGAATAGCAGAGGATTTTTTTTTTCCGTGAACTGAAAAAATATTTGATACCAACAGATGGACTGCAAAAAGGAGGGCTCAATATTCCAGTCCATCACTGACCAGTTGTAGGTCTCAGCTGAAATATTTGACAGCAAATAGTCACTTTCACAAGATAAACTCTGTGGGAGAGAGGGGCATGAATAAAAGACTAGGAATTGGGCAGGGGTGTGTGTGAGCAGTACCATGGGGACATACACACTTCAATACACACAAAAAAATAGGAGGAGAGTAGCTGCTGGCTTGCTTTTGTGGCCAAACTGAAAGATGATATTATCACCCAAACCTCAAGACTCAAGGGAACCACAAGATACTGACTGAAATCCCCAGCATTACAGGAAAATGAGGTTGTTTCTGCCAAGTTCAGCCATGGTGCTCCCGTTCCAATTTGAAAATTTAGTTTGATGTCAGCAATGGAGCTATTCCAGCATCAACATTGGAAGAAAGATGGCAAAATGAAAAATCCCAATGGCAGGGTGGTTTGCAGCTTCTCTGCTGGGCTCCAAACCACCTCTGTGGCATCTTTTAGCACCCCCTGGTACATCCAGGCATGGTTGAATCAAAGGCAGGCAAAGGAACTCTGATCTAGCCTTTCAGTGTGGGAAGCAATAATAACATTGTTATATTTATTTCATCCTATAAATTTTCAACACACACAAAAAAAAAACCCATCTGCATAGAAGAATGATCTCTGCCACTCAAGTGCCTTTTGGGATGAAATGCAGCTACGTTTTCATATACAAATAGCTAACAAAGAACAAAAACCAAAGAATGCTGTAGCCCCAAGAAGAATATTTTGCTCCAAATTTGACAATGTAGGAAGGGCTACTCCAGTGAGATTTCCTATCACAGGATTTCCACTGTTGTCATCATCTGTCCAAGCTACTGCCGAGCTCCTCTTCAAATTGAGTAGCTCATAACTGTTTGCCAGTATTCAACAGAAAAAGATGAATTCAGCTCTTTTATTTCCACATTTGTCACACTATGAATCTGAAAACAATCTTTTCGGAAGCCAGGAAGAGGTTTATGGAGCCTGCTCATCACCAGGGCTGAGACAACCCAGAATGTCCCATAATTCAGTTTATCATCTTTCTAAGTGCAAATAACTCGGTGTTTTGCTGGCATACTCTTCTGGGCACAAGTGGTTTATTCACATTTTTCTAACAAAAGGCAGGGTTTGGGTTGGTCTTTTTTCCCCCAATACTATTTGCTTTTAGTGGCCTCTCTCACAGAGAATGTATCTGGCAGGGGTTTTCCTTTTTTTTTTTTTAAAAAAAAAAAACAGCCAGGGGAAAAATTCTGGCAATTTTCATTAAAAAAAACCACTGACTTAATTAGGGCTTTGATGATGCCCCAGTGACTTGTACCTGACAATAATTGTTGAGTTTGGCAGCCACCTTCCCCCATTCCTCCATCCACTCACTTCCCCATCTGACCTTTACTCTGACAGACAATTTCTCCTTTTCCTTTCTCAACAGCCAATTCTATCCCCTTCAAGCCTCTCAGTACATCATTACCTCCGCCGCCATCCTGTCACTCAAGTCTAGGTCATTTTATGACATTATTCTATTTGTGAGCAGGAAATGGAAGCAACTCCTCATGCCTCCCTCACCACCTTGTTCTTTCTCAGGCAGCTCTATTGATGAGCGCAGCAGAAAGCCCTGCACCTCCCGGGTACCACCAGGATGGGCTACATTTTCTTTTGGAAATTCCACCTACCTCCAGTCCCTTTTACTAGGTCTGCCAGAGGCACATTTACATTTAGAATGCAATTCAATTCTGCGTGTAAAAAAATATAATAAAGTGTGCTACTTCACGCTCACTGTGAATTTAAAGCGGTTGCTTGTGTCAGCCACGAACTGAAGTACTTAAATTAAATGCAGTATTTCCCTACATAATGCTATCCATATGCTAATGGAAAGAGATTGTGTCTTGCATGATATTTATCAAAGTAAACTCAATTCATTTCAGGAAGCATCTCAGTGCTGCCTATCCAAAGTGATGCAATCTGCCAAATACGCAGTGTATCAAATAAAAGCTCCTAGATACCAAACATACTCACAGCATTTACTAAAAATAATATATCTTTTGAATCTTACTGATTCAAACCGACTCATCATTCCAGCTTGGTGATCAAATAAAACATTTGGAAACAATAAAGTTCTTCCCTGATGCCATTTTAATTATCCCGTTTCTAATTCTGTGCTCAAATAAGACACTCTGTAACAATAAAATGTCTTCAAAATTGATATGAAACATAGCTAGGGTAGAGTAGAAAAAAACCACATTAATATTTTAAATCTTGTAATGATAGCAAAACAGTCTGAGCACACTAAAGTGTATGTCAATGCTGATCAAAAATATAGCAAAAAGCATACTGAGCTGAATTGTTCTATGGCTATTTCGGATAAGTATATGCCACATCATATATGCATTCAGGGGCTAAAAAAATACGCATATTTTTTGTCTGATGCAGATTTACTGGGGAAGAATATAGGTGAGCACGTGAACTGCAGCCCCTCTCTGAAGTAGTGTCTCTGGTGACACTACATTGTTCCCCTCCCTCTTCTTTGCCACAACTCAGCTGAACTCTGCAAGTTATCTGAAAGCAAGGCAGAACACTCCCCTTACAACTCAATATCAAAATGTTATGTTCAACGTTCAGACGCATGTGTTGAGCTCTGAATAGCTAAAGGACACACAAGACAACACTTATCGTCACATCTTCAACATCAACCAGACAAGGGTATAAATCCCTGTAACACCACCACTGCATTTTTGGTGGCATTTCCTCCACCAGGCAGGAAAATAAATAACAGCCTTACTTTTGAAGAGAAATTCACCTTAACCTGTTAATGAAAGAGCATGAATGTCAGTAAAATCCAGTGATATTTGTATTTCAGGCTTTTTCTAGAGAAAGCTTGCTTTTTTGTGGTGGGTTTTTTTTTTTTCCTGGGATCACATAAAGGAGTTAGAACAAAACAGACTCCAGAGAGTCAGAGCAACACAATGCCAGGCTTACACCGCGTGTGGGACTGTGCAGTTCTGAAGGCCATTCAGACCCCAACATCTACCCCACTGTAGTGACAATTTCTATAACACTCATCCAGCAAATGCACTCAGTATCACCTCTCTCTGTTCCTACACAGAAAAATAATTTAATTCTAACGAGCACAGAGCCATATGAAGTCAGACTGAGCACAAGGCTTAGTTTCAGGTAAAGGCAGTTGAGTTTAGGTGTCCACGTGCACACTGTGTCTCTACGGTCCCACTGTAATTCCCCCAGTCAAGGCAGCCACTGGTGCCCAGAGACCAGTTCAGATGACAAACCAGTTGGGGTGGCACCCAGCAGGGTACCCGTATGAGATGCCTGAGGTTAGCCCCTCCAGCTGGAGGTCCAAAAAGACACAGATATTCCCTGAATCCCCTCCTAACTGCCAGCTGCACGCAGGTACCGCAGATCCCGGCGGGCATCCCAAAGAGCACCAGCCAGCTGCGTTTACGCAACCAAATCCTCCACTTCAGTGCCTATTTTAGGATGAGCCCATCTGCTCTAGAGGTCTGTTCTCTCCAAAGGGAGCTGGGACACCTGACTCTCCAGGAGATACTTACTGTGAGATCTGTGTGCTCCCTGGGGTGGGTCCCTTGGGGTCATCGTGGAGAGAGGTCCTGATGCATCCCTGAGAAGAGGAGCAGCGTGAGCAAAACCCAGCATTTTTCTGTGCAGACAGACTCCCAGATGAACCGCCTAAAACCCAGAATAATGTTTTTTTCTTGAAGCTCAAAATGTGTTTTTCTCAGTCTCATTCTCTGAACAGGTTGAAACAGATGACAATATCCCCCTTGGCTACTGCCCTCAAAAATGAGATCACCCTTAGAGACATGGCACTGCCATTTTCAGAACAAGTTCTGATTAAAGGGTGAGAGTGTGATCCACAGAAGAAAACAGGTTTTCTAGCACACAGCCGTAGGCAACTACAACTATTTGAGGCTCCATTTACAGCAGAATGGAGAGTGCAATTTTTGTAAGCTGTTAGTATATCCACTAGTGATCATTAAAGCTGATTAATGCTCACCATTCAACGGCAAAAGAAAAGGCAGTTTTGCAAGGCTGTCACATCCAAGAGGCATATACATTTCACAAAACATCTGGTGCCCAGCACCGCAAAACTATCTGCAACACCTCACGCGAGGGGTAGAGCATCTCCTCCAAAAGCTGGATAATGAGAAAACTACATACTTGTAAATTAATTTTTTAATAGGTAGGTCCTAGCACCAAAATGCTGCACAGCTGCATCCTGCTTTCCAGAGAGAGATCGGCCCCTGCAGTTCCCTTTAGCTGCAATTTCTCCCTCCCCCTCACATACAAAATAAAGCAAGTAGGTCCTTTTTTTGGGGGGGCACTTACTCATCCTAGAATGCAGTGCAGTACACCTACTTCCAGCCTTTCATTTTATTTTGTGGTGTTAGAAAATTCAGTACTTCATATCTATTATTGATAGAATTATACTTGAGCACGTTGAACAAAAATGTTATTTCCTTTCCCACATCAGTCCACCTGGGAAGGAAATCCTGCACCTGAGCACATGCACCTGTGAACCCCAGCTCCTCTGCTGCCTTGGAAATCCAAATGATGGTCACAAGCACTGGCTTCTGCACTTGCATTTCTGATGTGGTTAAAGAGGCAGAACTCACAGAGTCCTATTGTGTACTTGCCTTAAGAAAACCAGGTGAACTGTTTCTGCCTGAAATTCTTCCCAATAGCACAGCAGGTTAGAAAATCATACCGAGACGCTTCTTTCTGCAGCTGAACTAACCCCTTACTGAAGTCCAGCTTAGAGTTTTCTTCTCAAGAGACTCAGAGAAGTATTCCACAAAATTAAAGCTCAATTTGCTATGCAATGTGCTATATAACAACAGTTCCCAGTCAGTTTTCCAAAGAGAAAAGGGGTCATACCATTTCTTCCTTGGATTTGCAGCACTTATAGTATTTTCTCTGTAGAGGAACACAGCAAAAATAGCATTTATATTATCACTGAACAAAACTACCAGAGTGCACATGCCCTGGAGTTTTGCTTGTAGACTTCCCGCCTTTCTCAGCTCTGGTGCAGTTTATATGTAGCATTGAGATATTTTCATAGAGATGCAGCAGATATGTGCGTGTGTAAATCTTACATATTCCCATGCAGCCTCTACAGGGAACAGTTGCTGCCTTTCTAGGTGCCGTGGTAGGTCCATAAAACTGGTGGAGATGACCAGACATTATCATAGAATCATAGAATGGTCCGAGTCGGAAGGGACCTTCAAGATCATGGAGTTCCAACCCCCCTGCCATGGACAGGGACACCTCCCACCAGACCAGGTTGCTCAAAGTCCTGTCCAACCCAGCCTTGAACCCCTCCAGGGATGGGGCAGCCACAACAGAGGACTTCTCTGTGAAGCAAAGTTAGCAAAGTTTTGTATCCAACCTCAGGCAGTGGAGACACAAGAGATTCAACTCTCACAGTCAGCACAACCTGTAGATCACTGTTGACCACTCCATAAGACTATTTTAAAGGGGAATTTTTATAACCTTATGATGGGGTTTCCTCAGTTCTTAGAAGCTGAGGAACAAGCTCCTAAACAACAAAACCACTCCCTGTAGGTTGATGGGAGATAAAGGTTTGAGTACGTCTAGTTATTGCAATATCATGTTTACTTTTTCATGCTCAGAGGCTCTTCTGGGTAAGGATGTTTGAATGTGCCAAAAGGAAGCTACCCATATGCTTAAATTCATGCCCACGCAGTAAGGCTTTGCCGTGTTAGCTACAGGAAGAACGTAATTAAAAAGAGAAAAAAAAACAAAAAAAAAAAAAAACCAAACTACTATAATTGGCATCACCAAATCCTTTGCTGAGATGCACAAATGGTATAAAGTCATGTGTGTCCTCCACTCAGTTTGTGCTGTGCCCAGGGCAGCCCCAGCTGCAGTGTGTGCCATTTTCTGTCCTTCACAGAAATATTTCTGCTGCTTTTCCCTTTCGGTCCTGAGCAGAAAGGCATTTTCTGTTCCCACTCCTTCCCCGCTACACCATGTGTTTTAGTCAATTATAGGTCTGCCTAGGTAATAAACCTGCTGCACTTTATGCACTCTCTCTGCTGCACTTTGCCACTGAAATCCCAATATTTGTGTTTTCCCTTCAATTTAGCAATATATCTTGGCTGCTTTAATAGAAACTATCAAGCATCGCAGCTCAAGCATGGAAACTCAGGAATGCTTAATTTGAAGGCAGGGGTTCCCAAGCCTTCTTCTCAGCAGCTATTTGGGGGCTTCATTTTTTATTAAAATGTGTGTTTTGGCAAAACCTGTCAAAGCTCAGCACACAAGCAAGAGCTTTATGGGTAATCTTGTTCAGCCAACAGTACATACAGGTTACAACCATATATCTGCTACCATCCCACTGAGCCTGCACAGACCTCAGTCGCTGGAGAAGACAGTGTGTGCACATTGCCAACTGCTTCAGGGAGCAGGATCAATGTTTAAATAAACGGGTGGAACAGCCACGTTTTCATCCTTCTGAATGATATTTTTCATCCCTCTGAATAAACCTCAAGGTTTATTCTATATAAATAGACACATGATGTCTAGAAGCTGAAGAGCCGGCAGAGCAGAGAACACACGCAACCTATTGGAAGGGCACAACGTGTATTTGACAGCTTCACAAATTTTACATGTATTTAAGGAATTAGCAGTTACTCCCACATGGCCTTGAGTCAGGCAGAAACACTGCAGTGCAATATTTGGGGCAGTTTGATCAAAATTATTCTTTCAAACAACAACTAAAGAAAATAGGAGGCCATGGAGTGCTCCAAGAACCGAGAAAGGCTGTGAAACTCCCTGTTAATAACAATCAGACCGTGCAGCTGTTTGCTGGGAACAGCAGTCAAATTGCTGGCTTGAATACATCCACAGGCTGCAAATAAAACCACCATCCACAAGCTTCTTTCTGAGCAAGTAGCGCTCGGTTACGACTATTTTTGTGTCAGTCTACTCACTTTTGTGCACCTGGCTTGGGTGCTGTTTTAATTTGGATGGCCACATGCAGCAAGATAAAAACTGTATTCTCACCTTCTGCCGAGACCACACTCCTGTGTTTTGACAGGAAAGAGCTTAAATTTATTTTTTGTTGTTGTTGTTGTCTTCTCCTTAACAAGAAAACTGAAAGTTAGCAGTCCAGCCTTATAGAGCAGCAGAGAACTGCTGAGCAATGTTCAGAGGGCTTTCAGGGCCCGCTTCGTGCACAGATCCTGATGGGGAGAGCTGAGAGGTGTTTGCTGGAGGTAGCAGAGCAGGCTGGAGCTGTCTAGTGACATAGACAGGATAATTAGTCTTCCAGAGGCCTCGTTGCCTCGGTTCTCGTTCAAACATTGAAGGATTAGCTCTCCTCTGCTGACTGCGCGTTACAAGCCGTCAAGCCGCAAATAGCAGTTGACTTTTTGTGGCTGAACACAGCTCTTCGACCTAACCAGGGGTAAAACAAAATGTGTGAGCAACCAAAAAGGTGGTAAATGCAGTTTGGACTGCAGTCTCTAGGATCCAGCCAAGATCTGTCCCGTTTTCCAGTTGGTGCCAGAGCAACACGCTCTCTCTCACGCAGAAGCACTGTGACTTCATAAGCAAATTCCTTTTTTTTGAATTGCTCCAGAGAAAAACATTTAAGGAGAAAAGAAAAATGCAGAAATATTTAATTTAGCAGATTTTACACACATCTGAAAAATAAAAAAATACCAATGTGCAGATCCTTTTTTTCCGTTTGGTAAAGTTATCAGGAACACAACCCCCGAAGTAATATTGTTGCCTCTACTGGTCATCAAAGGATGGAGCAAACAGAGCAGCACTTCTTTGAAGTTTTGGCATCCAGAGACACTACCTATTGAGAGATGCTAAAAGAAACAATGAATGCAGCCCCTGCTGTTTGCGATGTATGCACACCCTGATCTCCATTTGAGTCGAAGTAGAAAGCTACTGGTAGTTCAGTGAAAATACAGGAATTGCACATCTGGGGGCACAGGAGAGCATTCTGTGTTCTCTGTACCTCTTGGTCACAAATCCCATTTCCCAAAGTGACTTTGGTACTTGCAAGGCACGTGGCTACCAGGCCTTGGAGGGCCCAGAGCCACCAAGCTCCATAGTCAAAGCAGGAGAGTTATGCTGGGACAGCACTGCAGCTGAGCATCCGTTTGTCATGCTCTGATTTCTGAGTGTCTCTTCTCTTTAACACTGCTGCGTTAAGGGCTTTTGTGTGGGTCAATGTAAGGCTCTAATGGAGTCAGTTTGGGGTCTGATCCCCTTTAAATCCATTCTTTCAATCTCCAAAGTGCCCTCAGAGGCTGACGCTATTGCCTTAGTGCGCTGCACCCCTCCATCTCCTCTGCCCCTTGCAAGTATTTACAGGTCTGTACTGTTAGTCTGAGGGATTAGGTCAAGTAATCAATCTGAGGGGAAAAAAAAGGGGGGGACAGATAGCTCTCTTTATCCTAGTCAGACTGTCTATGCAATAATTTGCCCCTAAGGTGGTTTAACATACCAGCAGATGTAAAGAGCTCTTGGTATTTAGTTCTGAAGAGTATTGCTTTCATTCCTGAATTTAAAACTGTCTGTCCATCCTAGGATGTCTTTTCCTCAAAGTCCATACCAGTTTACCAGATACACTGCATGACCTCTTCTCACAAGTCTTGTCTCACTTAACAACCCCTCATCACTTTAGGACATCACAGCCACCACCCTCATACACCTTTGACTAGGTGTCGTCCACCTACAGAGGGGTCTACAACTCAAGATAAAGTTTTGATCCAGTTCAGGTACAAGAAGTTTCTAGAGAGCTAAACATTCCATCCTTCACCACTTCAAAATAACCACTGACTCCTAGCAAGCTTTGTAGTTTTGAGATGCTTATACTGGCATGTCACTAGAGCAAAGCTATTCACAATGGCAAGAAGGCAGCTTCTCAATTCATTTGCTACTGATAAAATATATATCCTACCACAATGGATCTTGCTAAGCTAAGCAAACTGACTCCACTGAACAGCAGAGTGTGTGAGTTACTTAATTCACATTCCTGAATGTGGAAGGGGATGCTATTCATTTCCTGTTTAATAAAGTATAATGCACAGAATTGAGAAGGATGTTTCCTTTACATACAGATTCCAAGCATTTAGTACTTCAATCATGACATACTGTGTTTTCCTGCTATGGATTATACATGCTTGTAACACGCTACTGCTGTAAAACTACCGTATCTGGGCTTTTGTTTGTCAGCATCCATACAGAAAAGCAAAAATTCCTGTTCTGCAGAGTTCTGAATGTAATTCTGCTTTTCTCCAGCATCTTACCATTTAAAAAGAAAGCTTAAAAATATCATTTACTATAGGACTCTCAACATAAACATTCAAAGTTGCAAAATCAAAGCTGGAAAATGAGAAGTTGAACAGAACAATTTTCTAACCATGTTAGAAAAAAAAAGCCACAAAGAAGAAATCTCTTGTCACACAAAAGTCACATTTGCTTCCCAGCCTGTGACTGTAACAGCTCGCCTTAGTCACACCCCACATCACAGGTTTGCTAGTAGCTGGGTAAGGACAGAATCCAAACTACCTTGGGAAAGGGGCGCTGATAATTTTTTCTTAGCTGTATCTTTTCAGTCACCTTCAGCTCCTCACATCACAGCACCATAGCCACAAGAACTTTTTTTTATATTTCCATTTTTTTTATTTCTTTTGTATTTCATTTTCTATTCCCCTCCGACTAATCAACTACCTACTTCAGTCAATAAGAAATATTCTGTCTGTGGGAGTTCTGCTCAACTCTTTCCACACACCTCCTTATTCTCTCTAAAGGTAACTTAATAGCTTGCCCTGAAATTGGTTTGGCTGTCCTGTGCATGGCTAGTGGTTCCTCTGTGGGTGCAGATAAGTGCATTAATTACCCACCAGGTGTAGGTTTTGTATATAAATTCCTGCTGTAAAAAGGACATGCCACTTCAGTAATTAATACTCCTTTACTTAAGGCTAAGTGGGAATCAGCATATAGGTATCCAGGTGAGTGCAGTCCCTCTGGCACTTAGAAGGCTCTGTGCATGGAGACTGGGGTCTACACCTGCATCTACATCCCCTTCAAGGGGTTAATTGAAGGGGGCAATTAGGGGCAAAAATGTGTGTCTTGAGGCATTTCTTTTGTTGGGGGTTCTGGCACACTATGTATCTGACAGGAGCAGGGCAATCCTTGCCATTTGAGTGTGACAAGCTCTTGTTCCAGGTGTCAGGGGTCTCCTGAGATGTCCAAGCTCAGCCATTAAGAGGCTCTTGAAAAGAGTGCTCAGTCCTGTGCTGGCAGGTGGACAAGATCAAATTTAAATGACAGTAATTCCCATTTCACAGGAAATTCACAGGAATTTCAAACTCATCCTTCTGATTAGTTACAGCAGAAGCTGCATTTAAGAATAGCACATGGCGCCCGATTAAGACTTGCTCTTTTTGATTTTAGCTATTTAGATGTTAGCAATTTTAATTTTAGATGTAAACAAACAAGTTTAAAGTTATGTTTTCTAACATCTTCCCCAAAACAGACTAAAGCCACCTATATCTCTGCGTCTGTATTTATATGCACGCACGGTATAACTATAATCAGAATAGATTGAGATGTCTCCAGTTAGAGAGAAAAGATGCTATAATATAATACAGTAAATTAAATAAAGTCTCCTCAGAGAGACAAAAGGCACTGATCAGCTCTGAAGATTGCATTTAGTCCCTGTCAAAAATAATGAGATAGCAGCCACACACAAAGGTCATCAGATGTCTGAAACACTGGCTCTGCTCTCCCGCCTCCTAATAAAAGATGCATGTTCACTTGATTTTCCTGGGGAAGATGTGCTTGCTGGCGAAGTTAATTGGTAGCGGTTCGAGGTTTTTTTCTCTGTTGACACAGTAACAGATACTAATGGAGTCAATGCTCAGGCGTGCTGAGGATTAAAATCAGCCCTTGGTAGCTTTTAATCTGCAGCGACTTTCAAATTTCGCTGGACACTATGCCATGCAATTTTCTAAGAATTTAAGCAAATGTCAAAAGTGAAATATGGCCTTCCTTGCGATTCCTCATCTTTATATACAATTGGTATGATTAAGTGTGATTGCTTTTACAACATATAGACAGGCAACAGAGTTAGATTTACAGAAATCACAGTCAGTGCTGACAAATCAGAAATTAAAATTATCCTCCTGCCTCTCCCCCAGATTCAACCGGGCTCCAACAGCTTCAGCTCTGCTTGGTGCAGGCACCAAATTGATAGCTTTGTGCTCCTCAGGGAACCTCCCGTGTCCTAAGGACTTCCCAACAATATATGTTAGACCAACTTTGAGGCTATCCTATTTACATGCTCCAATGGACAAAAATTATTTCAGATAAGGAGTATCCCGGATCATCTTTTTCAGCTCAGCCCTAGGAACAAAACCTCGTATCTGAGGAAATCATGACAGCAACCAAGAACATTGGTCTCACCTGTCTGAGGCTGAAGGGTGGACCTTACATGCAAGACAGTAGCTCTTCTTTTATTTGGCCTGCTAAGAGCCATGCATGCTTCAACCACTTCTTTGGCAGTGACACTGATTTTGGCAACTCTCCTCAACTGGCCAAATGCTTCAAGGATTATCAGTAAATGGAGTGATGGGAAGAGGGCTGAGCTCACATTTTGACCTTTTTCCTGCATAAAAAATTTACTAGGGGAAAGAACTTAACTATTTCCTTCAAGAAAGGAAGAAAAAGACAGTGCAAGAGGTAAAAAACTGGGCAAAAAGTGACAATGATGGACTTGTCTCCCTTCTTCATGACGACAGGATGAGTTTGGGCAGTTTAGCTTTCTTATCTGTAGTGTTTAACCTATACGTTTTTCTCAATGTTAAGGTAAAAATTAAAAGGACTTTTTGCTTGAAAATTGCCACTGCAAAGCAGACAGAAGGGGAGAGTTTGGGTTGCATTTACACATGTGCACAGTGAGAGAGAAGACGAAAAAAGTCCATTTTCATAAACTACCTAAATGCTCTGCATAGCTTTCCTAAAAATAAACTCCCTGACATGGCTGAGTGAGTCAGCTGAACTGTCAGTCCTGTGGTCTTCCCTTCCTCTCCAGCCCTAAAATGAAACCCCTGCCCTTGCCACAAACGAGTCCCAACCCCTAACCTGATCCAGAAGCAAAGGGTGCTCAAGCAGAGGTGAGAATGAGGAGATTACTCCTATGTTTGTAATTTTCCTTTAGGAATTGTCACCTGAGATTAGTTCATTATTCCAGAGTAAGACGGTTTTGTTTTGGATTTGTCAGAAAACTTTAATATTGGCTATGCAATCCAGCTACCCAGGCAGAACATGTTAGTTTGTTTCCTGATTACAATTATCTCATGCTTCCAATGCAAGTAATGCCACTTAAGAGTGTCCCCAAAAATGTTCTCTGTTTGAATGGCAAATCACAGATAATCACCAACCACGGCTTTGGTTGCATCCAAACACTGTCCTAGGAACTCCAGAGGCCATGCGACTGCTTTTCATGCTGGAAGGAAGCAAGGATCAGATATTAGAGCAAGGTTAAGCAGCAGAAAATGAAAAAAAAAAAAAAAAAGGAAATAAATTACGGTTTAAGGAGTTTTTACCTGACTTAATGGCTTAAGGAAGAGCAGTGTCCAGGTGTCTGTCTCTATTTCTGAAGTCCTGTGTGCGTTGACCTCACCATGAATGTAGGCAGTCGTGTCGAACCCAACGCTTCACAAATTATCCATGGTAATGCTGTCTTTCAGGTAATACAGAAAGGGGCGGGGGGGAGGGGGGGAATCCAATTTGTGCAGATGGTAAATCCACAGCTTAAATTAAAAGATGGTCCTTTATTATCCAAGGTTTAAATTGAGGCATTAAATGTGCAGATTTAATAAGCTCCCCCACAATTTTACTGCCACACCACTTCCACCGGGGAAGTGCTGGGTTGGCAAGGGGCGAAGGAGGATGGAGTCTGAAAGCTAATACAAAACATATTATTCTTTTTTTTCTGAGTGCAGAAGATAAAATTCCCATTGTAGGCCATTTAGCAGCCAAACCACTCACCGTGTCATTCCTATCTGAAAGGACACAATTCCTACAAATGCAAATGACTCTACAGACTGACTAGACAACATGAAGCTACACGACCTCAGGATATCATAGATATATACAGCATTAAAAATGCTTTTCTTGTCTTTTTTTTTTGGCGGTGAAATGTTGTTTCCTAGCTACTCTTATGACAAAATTGCCATAAAACACATACATACACAATGCAGCTCCCATACAGCAAAGACTTCAAAAGAAGGGTGTTTCTGTTGCATCTTGTGGCCTTTTGAGGGATATCTCATTTGGCCCATTTCTCTAGTAATATTTTTCCAACCCTGTATTTAGGGAATCAGTTGCTTCTATTTTCTTGATTACAGATGATTGGTAGTCTAAGACACATCATCACATTTACAGGCTGGGAGGGAGGGGAAAATCATGACATTTTGGCTGTACTGGCATTTATTGATGGTGGGCCTGTAATTCTGCATCAGCGGCATTTACTAGGAACAGTGTCACTCAGTGCAGAGACTTTGAATCAGGACCTTACCTGGGTCTGAATAATCAAAGGCAACACAAGAGGCTGGATAACACATCTGGACAGGAGAAAAGACACTGTAGGTCAGAACATTTCAGTGGGTGATGAATACAGGGGAGCAGGAGCGTTGCAAGATCAGCACACAGGAGTGAAGCAGCAATCAAGAAAATGAGAATGAATAAGCTGAGTGAATGAACACGGGGAACCCACAGGAGATGGATAGGATGAGATGAGGCAGACTCAGCAGAGACTACTAGCTGAGGTAAAACACCAGCAATAAGATTATCTTGCTTGCTTGAGGGGTGTGTGTGTGTATTACACAACAAAAATTGATGCTAAAAGAGGTTTGTGAAGCAGATAAAATTGATAACCTTAACATCAAACAATCCAAATGAGATCCACGGTTAACTGTATGAATAAGATTAAGGGTGGGCACATTTTCTGTTAAAATAAAAGAAATGCAGTCAGTCACAAGGACATTGGCAAGTTAGATGGATCATGCCTGACTCCTGCCTTTAGAGTCTTACCTGAAGAGCTGGAATTGTTACTGTCTGAGGTTGACTCCAACATTTTATAGAGACAGAACAATTTCAGATCTGAACTGGCTGAACTGCTCCTAGAATGTGCATGGACACCTCTTCCTAGACCACTATAGTGGTTAGATGTTTCAATTAAATGCATGAAATTAATTGGAATAAATATGACTCCAAGTTTCAAAGACATCATCAATGCCATCACACGTTAAACCAAGTCATAAGAGGCTGAACTCGGGTGAGGAGGCAGAGCTGCTCCCCACCCTGGCAGAATTCCTCATCTCCTTCAGCTCTAATATTTCCTCTGTGGTTTGTTTTAAATGATTCAGCTGGTTTACACAGATTGAAAATAAACCCCAGTCCTCCTTCTGAGCCTTGATAACTTGCAGCAACAGAGGAGAGTTTGCTCCTAGTGAGACTTTGGAAGAGACTCAGCCAT
This sequence comes from Calidris pugnax, assembly GCF_001431845.1. Taxonomy (NCBI): domain Eukaryota; kingdom Metazoa; phylum Chordata; class Aves; order Charadriiformes; family Scolopacidae; genus Calidris; species Calidris pugnax. The sequence continues at coordinate 10,720,765 of NW_015090828.1, read as the reverse complement.
CCCAAACAATAACAGCAGGAAAGTAGTCACTCAAACAGCAAAGAGAGATGCCAAATTTTTCATGCTAACCACCAGGTGATCCAATTAAGACAGATGTCTATAATGATAGAGGAAGACTTAAATGTCTCTGTGGTCCCATATTCAAGCTAAGGATATGCCAGAGATATCTGAAGGAGGCTTATGAAATGGATTAAAAGCAGCAAAGTGAATTGCAATGTCACTTCTTAGAAGCTGATTAATTTATTCTGGGGGTGTCAAACTACTTCTGCAGCAGAAGACAGGACCTTACACAAGTTAATCTAGTGGGTAGCAGTTCATTATAACCAAAGCCCTTTGCTTTTTTTCAAGATTTTATAGTAAATGTGAGGCTTTGAAATGAAAATTCACTGGGACTGATAACCATGTGTAACGCGCTAGCACACAGCCTACGATTCAATAAAGGCTCGCCTCAATAAAAATTTGTTCCAAAGTTTTCTTAAGAAATTCATAATGACACCTTTAAAAAAAAGCTCTTCACACAGAAATATCTTGTTCAGGAAGCCTGATACGCAGAATGAAATGAGAAGCACACAATAGCTGTCTGTAAAGAGGACGAAAAAATGATCTCTTATTGTTTAAAATGTAGGTGCTTAATGCTCTCTCTTCACCCACCACATTATCCATCTGCTTTCTGTTCGAGAGCATGCAGGAGAATACCCACAGCAGAAATCCATCTAGCTCTTTTCTGGGGACTACTGGCATGAGATTTCTTTTACCGTTTCACTTGAGATATTCAAGTCTGCATCTATATGTTATTCAGCAGCAAAATGCTCCTTTATTCCCAAAGATTCAGAGAGAGCACGACTGATTGGGACAGCACAGCATATTTATGTAGAGAAGAATAATTGCGTTCGCTCTGAAGTCATCAAGGCTGTAACTCACATGAGGGTTTCCGGCTTATTCCATAAATCGCAGTAATATTGGTTGCTTTGGTTATTATTGTGAGGAAAGCTTCAGGAATGCATGTAGCTTAGCACAGCAAGTGCTCACCCATCCCAGAACCTCCTCCCACAGCCCCAAAGCCCCAGCGATGGCTCACAGTACATGCTCCACCTGCCAGGCACTCGGACGTGGCCAAAAATAGCTTAACAAGGCACTTTGTGGCTTAAGTGAGCATACAAGCCATTATTCTGTGTCTAGTCACTGCCTGCTGCTTCAAAAAAAGCTATTATTACACCTGTAAAAACATTTAAGTTGGGAAATCACAGAATCACAGAATCTTCTAGGTTGGAAGGGACCTTAAAGATCATCTTGTCCAACCATCAACCTAACTGACAAAAATAGACACCCACACAACAAACAAGGAGCATCATCACTAAACCAGACCTCCCAGCACTACATCAACCCGTCTTTTGAACACCTCCAGGGATGGGGCCTCAACCACCTCCCTGGGCAGCCCATTCCAACGTCTGATAACCCTTTCAGTGAAAAAATTTTTCCTAATATCCAGGCTGACTATGACTAAAGACACAGGTTACAAATGGAGATGGTGGCTACCTGTAACAAAGATGCTCCAAGAGCTCAAGCTGGCTCTAACAGCCCAGAACAAGCCTTGGATTCCCCTTTATTGACATTTAATCACTTCTTTGTATGCCATAACTAATGGAAAAATGAAGGGTGTTTCCATCAAAAACCTCCCATCGACAATTTTTAACTGGTTAATCGCTTTTTTCACATCCTAGGTATGTAATTGGAGATCCTTAGTTGTACAATATGAGCAGCTCTTCCCAGTATTTCTTTGGGAGATTTCCCCATCTGCACCACCTCCTTGTAGAATACCATGGGTGTCCTGTGTAGACCTTTGTTTGATGGACTGCAAGCATTCTGTACTCAAGTTCATCAGAAATGCTCTCAAACTCGCCAATATTTCACATAAAGAGCTATCTGATGAGATTTTGTAGGTTTGGGGCCCACACAGCCTTGCTTTAGTGCATACACGGTGCTATATTTGGTGGCACTTTAGGTATCTGCAGGACAAGCTGGTCCTGTCCTTCCCCTCTGTTGGCACACCTCCTGATGAGCAGCACACCACGTGCCCAGTCACACAGCCCCGCGTTCCACATTTGTCTTCACTTGGCCTTTTAGCTCGCTGCCTTTTTCTCCTTAGTGAGATAAATTGTACCAGTTAAAGGACACCGAGAGACAGGCCTTTTATCAAAAGGGAGAAGAGGCAGGAGAAGAAGGCAAGGAGAGCGTTTGTCCGTACATCCAGACAGGAAAAGCTCAGACATTTAGCACGGGAGTTTTTACAAACATCTTTTGTTGGGGTAGGTAAACCCACAAGCTTACCTCTCCCCATGGTACAACATAACAATACAAAACCATCAGACCTCAGAGGATGGAGTTTAAAATGACATTTTTCCTCAAGTCACTTCAGATGCAATGTGACTGAACCATAGGAGGCTCCTAGAGCCTAAGCCATGCAGGCTTTCCCAGTTCCCCCAGTGCCTTCTAAATTTTGAGACTGGAAATGTTTGCAAGGGAACATAATATATTTTGCAGCAGAGGGCTGGGTGTTCAGTTGTTGAGCACGACTTCTCCTCTGCTATCAATCATCAGCCTACATTGAGCCAGGCTACCACCAGTGGCAAGAGGCAGAGAGAAAATGAAGAGCAGAGACTGATCTCACACTCCGCCAAAATGAAGGAATTTCAGCCAGACCACAACACTAATGATCGCTGATGAAGCCTGGCAAAAAGTGAATAAATAACTTGATAACTTGACAGTTTGGCAGAATCCCCGAGTGTTTTCTGAAGCCTGAGCCGTGTCCACGTGGCGTAAATCATTCCTGCCCGAGTTGTCTCTCACTTAATTAGCCATTTTGCAGGAACAAGGAGTCACTGCAGAATGTGCGCCGCAGACAGAATGTGCAAATCCAGCTCTCTAAAAATAGATACAGACAAGAAGAGAGAGGCAGAAAGAGCAAAACAAACTCTTCTCCCTCCCACAGATAGACTCATCTGGGCAAACAGACCGACATCCTCCCAAAGAGAAGCCCAAGATCTAAAATGTCCACCTAAATCAACATGCTGCCTTCTGTAGCATACAGGTAATAGTGTTCACCCCTTTAAGCAGTAAAAAAAGGATATAACATGACACTCAATGTCTAAATATGTGCTTATCCACGAATACTAAACCAGTAGTCACAGGCAGGAAGGACATGGGTTTTTACAGGCAGATTTCTGCAGTTTCAGGTGTATGCAAGCCTGTCAGGAAAACATGAAACTAAACTGTTTGCCCAGAGTCAGCCATTCAGTGAGTCCAGGCTGAATGGGGAAGGGGAACTGCACCAAATTACATCAACACAGCACAACGGCTCTGCAGGAATTTAAGTCCTTCTCCATCCCATCTAATTTCAGTCAGTACAGCACACTCTGTACAACAAATTCCTTAAGAGTAGCTAGTTGAAGTGTACTGAAGGGTTCGGCACACGTAGCAGAGACAGGGAAGTTATTACTAGTACGATCCAACGTTAACTAAAAAGCAAATTGAAAAGAGACAGCCTCCCACAAGGAAGTTAATGTAAAAAATGTCAGGTTACAAATAAGAAATAGCACTGGTATTAAACGTAAAACAGTAATAGAGATGCTTGAGCAAGGGAAAGTTTTAGCAGTCTGACTTTTTAGCCAAACCAGATGCAAGGAGAGAGGACACAACATTTATTTTTGGCAAAACTAGTCAAGAGGCCTTCATCTTGCTTACTTTGAAGCAAATCCTCCCAATAAAAACAGCAGACATGATGTTTTCACAGAGCCTAGGCTCATTTAACCTTCCTTGAAATGCAAGCATCAAAAAAATCACCATTAATACCTTGATTAGAATCCATGGCAACGGGCTGAGCCCTGAAGAGCACGATGCCACTCTGCTCAAAGCTGGGAAATTGAGAGCAGCACATATACACAGCCTCTTAGCAAATACTGGGAAAGTGAGGAATAATATTGCCCAAAACTAAGCCTATTTTTTCTCTACAAACCCTCAGGAAACTTGAATTTACTTCAAGTCATTTCTTCATCCAAGAAAGGGGCTGCATCCAAAGCTCCTTCCTGTGCTCCCATCATTTCATTTTATTTTTTCACTACCTGCTTTTCTCCCCAGCTTGGTGCTCTGACAGCAGGAGCCACACAGGCAGTACTTGCAGTGAATTCCCATTTAGTAAAGTTTTAATGAAGACAAACATCACAAAGGCATAAATTTCACACTGAACACTCAAAATCCAGGTGACTTATTTAGGAAAAGTAAATAAAAAGAAGAATAAGCTTTTCAGTCTCCAAGCTGTTAGTCTAAGTTCCCAATACTAAGATTCCAAGTCTTGACTGGGATCATAGAATCACAGAATGGTTTGGGTTGGAAGGGACCTTCAAGATCATCCAGTTCCAACCCCCTGCCCTGGGCAGGGACACCTCCCACCAGACCAGGTTGCTCAAAGCCCCATCCAGCCTGGCCTGGAACACCAATACAGAAAACTTACATACTATGTCTTTGGGAGCATCACAAGTCCAGGAAGAACACAAACCCCAGCATTCTACACCATGGACATACTTTAGAAACCTAAAGTGCTCTTATTACTATTTCTACATCCTTAGCTCCTGCAGAGAGGTCAGGTAGTATCGTGTCAGAGCCTGTGGCTACATTAAAAGAGATATTAAAAATTAGTTATGAGGTCATATGCAAAAACAATCTCCAAAATAAAGGAGCCCGGGAAGCTTCTGTGGGCTGTGTTATAAGAAAACTGATGAGAAAAGTCCTTTCAAACTCATCCATCTCTGGACTTCAGTGTTTGGATAAATGTGCAGAGCATGGAAAGCCACCACAATTTATCAGTCCTCTAATGCCCGCTACAGGTATAATCTGGACTGCTGTGTGCCAAAGTTAAGCTTTTCCAGGCTGATTTGCTCTTCATTATAAAAATGCAAAGAAGTTAATCTGTTTATATGGAACCACAGTTACTCATGACACTCACGTGCACAAACAGAATCCCAGAATAACATGGGGTTGGAAGGGACCTCTGGAGATCATCTAGTCCAACCCCCTGCCAAAGCAGGTCCATCCAAAGCAGGTCCCACAGGAACGTGTCCAGGTGGGTTTGAATGTCTCCAGAGAAGGAGACTCCACCACCTCCCTGGGCAGCCTCTGCCAGGGCTCTGCCACCCTCAAAGGAAAGAAGTTCCTCCTCATGTTTAGGGGGAACTTCTTATGTTCAAGTTAGCCCATTTCCTCTTGTCCTGTCCCTGGGCACCACTGAAAAAAGCCTGGCCCCATCCTCCTGACACCCACCCTTTAAGCATTTAGAGGCGTTGACAACAGTGAACGAAACCTTTGCTTTCATGATGTAACTCACTTTACCACAGAACAGAGATAACACAGAGCATTGTCTTCTCAAGAGATGCCTCCATTTCTAGAGCTGCCAATACACTCAGGGCTCAGCGAAGCAGCCACACAAATGTTTGCAAAACTTTTTGTTGAGCTGACAGTGTATCTGCATTGTCCCCAAGATTTGAAGCCCTCTCTTTGTCTTCGTAACTTCCCATCCCTGCTTCAAACCTTGCTGTACCAGTTTATTATCCCACATTCCCAGGACTGCGAGTGATTGCTACTCATTTAGATGAAAAAGGATTTCTGCCAAATAATTTTTAAAAAGAGTTCTTCTCTCCTTGCTATATTCTTCTAAAAAAAAAAAAATAAAAAAAATCTGTAGAACATGCAAAAATAATAGCCTGCTTCTGCCAAGGAGGAACTGTAAGAAAATACATATTTCTCTTTTGTGTTGAATTTTTCAAGTTGAATATACACAATAAAATAGCACTCTTCTGGCCATTACTCCCCTGATGGGATCACAGATGGCTTGAACTCTTTAGTCAAGTCTAAAGAAATCATCCAGTTATGACGACTGCTGCATTTGTTCAGTGTCTCAGTTTGGAAAAAAAAAAAATTGGAGAGAGCAAGAGAGAGCGAGGGGGAAGAAGAGAGGGAGGAAGCATCCTTCACAGCTCCAGTTACAGGTGCTGTGGACCTCAGCACACTACCTTACTCATTTCTGTATCCCACAAGGACACTTCTTGTTAAAATCTACATTCAAGATGGGTCGCCATTTCTCCTGGGATATGGATACATATACTTTATTTTGTGGACTCTCCCTTTCTTCCCCCTTACAGGCACATAAAGGAAAATAGGCTTCACTGCCTTTGGGATGAAAAAAAAAGAAAAAATAATGAAGAGGGCCTTAGGAGACCAGAAGATATTTCCTTTCCTGAGCTTGACAAACCAATACTACAAGTCCCTAAAAATAGTTTCTTTCATTTACAGGGAAAGGAGGTTTTCTGCTCAGACAGCCCTGCGTGTCCAATGCGAGACACGATCAGGCAGCTCCCAACACAGATTTCTTCTCAAGCAGAGCTCCAACACTCCCCACGTGTAGGTGCAGGAGGTGCAAATCCAAGGGATACCCTCCTTATAGTAGCCTATTCCTTCATGAGGCACCACAGGGAAATCTTTCCCCCAGGACTTAGAGTTCGTACCTTCTCTTCAGAGTGGAGGTGCAAATCCAAGGGATACCCTCCTTATAGTAGCCTATTCCTTCATGAGGCACCACAGGGAAATCTTTCCCCCAGGACTTAAGAGTTCATACCGTCTCTTCAGAGCGTTGAAAATATTCCTGTCCCAATCACACACTCCTTCACCATTCAGGGTTGAAGGCTACAAATTAACTATACTGGAAACTTGTCATGATGGGACGAGTTTCTCTTGGCTGGGCAGCTTTAGGTAGAGTAAGGAGAGAGCGTTCCCTCCCCACAATCACATCCACTTACTCAGCAGGTGACACCACTGGAGAAACACAAAAGCAAAGTAAGGAGGCAATGATTTCCAAATAGTGCTGTGGGTTGTTTTTTTTTTAGACTTGGAAAGCTCTTTAAAGCTGGCACTAACATAAATAAGGACCTGTAGCTATTCAAAAAGCCTTTCAGTTGTGCATATAACTAAAACCATAGGGAAGATTTAGAGCACAAAAGAAAAAGAATACAATATACAGGAAGCTGTACTAAGGCATAGCTTCCCATTGATGTCAAAACAACAGCACAGAAGACTGTAACAAAGACTTATGGGGGCAAGGAGGAAAATAACAGTTGCCTTCATCAAAACTCTACTTAGAAAACTCCAGAAAGTTGCTACGCCTATTAAAATCAAACATAGGAACCAAAAGTCTTTAATTTACTTCCAAAAATACTTTCAGTACAGGAGCAGCAGATTTATGAATGTCAAACTATGCTACCAGCTGAAAACTCAGCTGTACCTTCCAGATCCAAAGTCGTCATCTGGTCCCTGACAAGGTCTGTAGAGCTCCTCAGATTTAAGGCACACTTTAAATTAAACAAGTATGTTTCCCCTAACGCCACCTCCTACTTTCTTTTTTTAGATACATCTTTCTCCCATCTCAATTTGCCATTAATCACAAGTCCAAGAAATTAATGTAATTATCAAAAATACTTAATTTTTTTTACATAGTCTTTTCCTGGGGACACAGCACAAAGCTACTAGTCATCCGAGAAATAAAAAAAAAGACATGCAGTTTCCCTACAAACCCCTGAAGGATTTGGAAGTGTTTTGAGAAACAGAAAGTAGATGTTTATACATAAAAGCAAAAGACCACATCCCCTTGGACACTGAACCTTAGTGATGGGCACAAATACTGTTTGCTGAGCTGGCCAGGGGTGACAGTGTGGCTAAGAAAATGAGCCCACCAGCAACCCACAGTACTGGGAAGTACAGTGCAGACCCTCCTGCTGCTCTCTCTCCGTGCTGCTACTGGGCTTCATACTATCCAGGTTTTATTTATTATCAGTGGTTTTGAACTTGCCCAGGTGATAGAGGAGCTCAGCCAGCCCCCAAAAAGAAACCAAGCAGCTTTTCAGATACTTCATGCAGACTGAAAACAAGAACAGAGGATCAGCAGCAGAGCTCCGAACGAAGCTGTTCTCTGGCTTGATGACTGTAAAATGATATAAGCAATTTATTTTTATAATGCAATGTAGTTACTAGCAGCTAATTTAATAATGTGCAAAGCTATAAGCATCAGAGATGGCATTCTCCTTACCATCCTTAACTTTGGATTTCCTGACCTTGAGCCTTCTGTTGCGTGCCAGTTATTCTGCATGGATTTATGCCCTATAGATTAGATACAAGTGAATCTTTTTCAGTGAAGAGCAGCCTACCACAAACTTGGCATTTATCATCACAAAACTATTTGAAAATCTATGTTGAAACTTTGGCTGGGGAAACAAAGACAGAGGAGAAAGCAGCAGGGTGACTTTACCCTCCTGTTCAGTGTCTAGCACCCTTAGGCAGGTTGTGGAAGACTTGAATTTCATGTCTTTTTTTGCCCCAAAACAGCAGAATGGCTCAACTATGTGCCTAGAGGTTCTCCCAGACAGGAAGAGCAACACTTCTGTTGATGCACAATTAAGCACTGCATAATTAAAGAGTTGCTACCACTGGGAAGGAAGCCCACACACCCCATTGAGTAGGCTGCAGCATCCTTCTTGCTGTCTGGATATACAAGTAAGCCCTGCCACACAGACCACTGCAGCAGCGTGGTGGAGACACACACGTGGTGATAAGTCCACCTGAAATGTAGGACTCTGATTCACATCTCAGCCTGAAGTCAGGCCATTATGAGACTCTCACCTCCAGAGGAGCAGTCGGTCAATCATGAAGGAGACCAGCCCTCCAGCTGAAAGTGCTTTGTTTCCTACCAAGCAGACAAACATGCCTTAGAAAGAAGCTGGGCCCAGAGTCTAAACCTTGATTTCATCCATATTAGGTCTGTATTTTTGGATAAACTTTTTCTCTATTCTAATAACATTAAAAGAATAATACAATAACTTCTTGTTCAACAAATTACCTCATCGGAAGAGTAAGAAAAACAGCCCCTACTGATGAATGGGGGAAGGTAAATATGCTGCGACTGCCTCCAAATGTTATGGTGTCCCCATAAACGAGATGCACACCAGTAATCAAGTCAGACTAATATGATATGAAAACGATGGTTACAACAATACCAAGTGGTCAATCATGTACCTGGCCTGACAATTTTATTACTGCAATGGGTCATTATTGCAACGGGACATTTTAGCTCACGTAAGATATTTCAAGGGAAAAAGATGACTACAGGACAAGGTACATCACTAACACAATAATTACACTGCACAGTTGTATTTTACCAAAAGGAAGAGACAACGTGTCAGAAGCCAGAGTGACACCTAAACCTTATTTCTGAATCACAATAAGCATCATTTTGACATATTACAGGAAGCCTTTTGTTTTTCCTAATTCCCTGTCACCAAATTTGACTCTACCTAATGAACGTACCTATGCAGAAAATTATATCCTATGCAGAAAGTGATATTTTTATTTGCCCGGAATGAAAACAGTTTTTCTGTGATCCTTTTCTTACAGACAATCCTTTGCACGTCTGCAAAGCTTAGACAGCTCATTGTGCATTTCTTAAACTGTTTATTAATCTCCCAACCTGTTACGCACTGTAACTCTTCACGACAGCACTTTCAAGCTGGAAAAACCCCAAAACTTCAGAAGCAGATGAAGAAGAAAGCCAAAACTCACATGAAGATCCTCTATGTGATTAGATGTCCAAAATCTGGCTGCCTCAGAAGAGTCTACTCCTTCTTCCCTACCTCTTCCATCATTTGATTTCAAATTTTCTGAAGTTTACTCTAAGTTATCACGTAATTATTGCAAAAAAAATTATCTTCTGACTCTTCCTATTCATCTAATCTGTGTTTTCCTGATTACTCAAATGATCACTGGACCACAGAGACCGAAAAATCTTTTTCTCCTGATTCCCAAGACATCCTCATGATATAATTTTATTCTAAACCAGGGGACCATATAGTTATATATAGCTGCACACCATAAAAGGGGCTGAAAAGGTGTGCAGCCTACTGACAAGCATCCCAAAGTCAATATACAGCAGTGCCAAATGAGCACCACGTACTGCTATACACAAGGGAGGAGGAAAGGGTAGAAAGGAGTAAGGAAGGAAATTCATCCTTGAATCATTTACTTGAAGTCAGTACAATTATTTCAGAACTAATTCCATCCTCTGTAAGCACTTCCCACTCCTCCAGGCAAACAATAACGTTTTTTTTTTTCCTTGAGAAAAAGTACAGACAGCTGTATTTCAGTGTGACAAACCAGAAACACACCACTAAATTCTCAAACACTCTGCAGCCATCTCTGAAGCAGTCTGGGCTTCGTCCCAGGCAACCAAAGGCAGCAAATATTCACTGCATAGATCCTTCTAGAGGGATAATATCTCAAGGTACGTGAGCGCACATCCTCACCCAGTATTTCCCATACAAGGTTTTCATTGATTGATATCCTGTTTATGCTCTGCCCTACACAGCAACAAGAGTCTCCTGCCCTGTTACTATAAGAAGGACATGAAGGTAAGAGCCACCTCCTTGGAGACGTGCAGGATTTCATAGTAGCAGGACAGAAAATAAAGCAAAAAGGAAAAACATTGCCACGCTAAGATACTTCTGGACACAAACCAAAAATCCTCTTTTGAAGCAAAAATATACTGTTTCAATACCCAAACACATCATTATTTAGAGCATTCGGAGCCGTTATGCGATACAGTAATGCTTCTGATTCTTAAAGTCTGTCAAGGATAATTTGGACTTTATAAACTGTAGAAGGAAAGATAACAAGAGTGAATAAACAAAGAAATACACAGAGGTAACAAGAATGAATAAACGACATCCTGGTAGACTCAATGTCCAAAAATTCCTGGTAGTGAGCATCATTTCCCCTAAAATAAAGCCAACAGCTGGATGCAAAATATAATCACAGTGATCTCTGCAACAAATATTTCAGAACCAGGCTCCGCATCCTACACACAGCTGAAGCCAGAGTCTCTAATGAGGGCCCTAACCCTGTAAACTCAGCCATGGAGAGAGGCCTTGAAACAATGGAAAATAAATTATGGCTAGAAAATGGTTCTTTATGCCGTGCCTAGTACCTCTAGGTATGTATGGATATTCTAGGATATTCTCCCTCATAGACTCAAGAATGTGCAGCCATAAAACTGATTCAAAAAATCATAACAAAATCTTCTCTTTTTATCCTTTTAAAATATTCAGATAAATTGCAAGCAAATTTACCACCTTCAGCAGTTTTGTATAGATTCCCCTTTCGTGGGTATCTTCTAATCACAACACGTAGATCAACTTACTTTTAAAGTTCATTTGAAAAATGGCAGAGTCTCTATAAAAGCATCCATTGAAGCAACAACACTTATCTTTTAATTAACTGGTATTTCATAACGTAAAAGGCTGTTAGCACTTTACAAGCATCAAAACATATTCCTGCAGGGCAGAATTCAGCCTCTGAGTATACAAGAAAACTGCCTTCCGATTGTTTTATGTTTCTGAAAGAGTTAGATGAGCCTTCAGTTAAAATTCCTTCAGGAAAGCCTTTCTGCTCTCCCAGAGCATACATGAAAGGACTATTTCACGTCTTCCAGACTAATGGGGACAACACTGACTTCTCAGAGGTGTCTCTCTCATGTGCTGGCAGTGAAACACGGACCATATCTAATTTTAATTTTGTGTCCAGAGACACAAAACACGAAAACAACCATTGCAGCGTTACCCATGATTTTATAACACTGGGCAGCAAAATGCTTGGGGTTTTTAGGTGAACCCTAGACACATGGGAAAAATAGAATTGAGAGTGACTCAGATTTTACTGTAAAGCTAATGGAGGGACTCACATTTATTTGGAGCTGCAGCAATTCATTAGGAAAAGAATTACCCCCATTAGTTTCTCCAAGGAGCCATATGTATTTGTCTACTAAAAAGTATCTGATATGAAACATCACTGCAAGGAAAAGGGAGACAGCCACAGTTGCTGTCATCTTATCTTTTTCCCTACATTAAACAGATTAAATTAGTTATACCTAATTTGCAGTACTTTATCTTAAGCAATCAACTCCACAAATAGATGAGGCCAGCAGGCTCTTTATTCAGGCTCTTTTGTTCCATGCTGGCAAAGCACAACAGTCATAAACCAAACCTAAGCATCAATGGCTTCTTTATGCTGCCCAAGTGATAAAAATCACTTAGAGCTTATCAGTCAATATGGACCTCAATTTATTAGAGGGTAATTTATTCAAGTTGCTAATGCAAGTGACTGGAAATCAGAAATCTTCAGTTTGTTTCCTCCTGCATATCAGCTTCCCCATTTGGAATGATTTTGTTCGCATGTTGTTGCAAAGTTTATTTCTAATTTTACTTTTGTCTGAGAAACACCGAGAAAACTTTGCGAGGAAACTGCAGTGAACTGGATTTATTCGTTCAAGACGGTGAATTAGCTTTTCTCGTGCAAAGATTTTTACTCTGTGTTAATTGTGAACGTGACCTTTGGCGTATGCTACAGTCACCACATGGAAATGAGACTGCCAGGTTGTGAATTCACCTTGAAAATAAGCCTAATCCTGAGTGATGATTGTGCTCAAGCCACTTGCCAAGATGCACTAGGGTACATCAGAGTGGGGTACCTGTGAGTCAGCCAGCCAGGGCTGGCAATGCCAAATGACTCCTGAAAGCACCAGTTTTCCTTGTGAAAACTGAAAGGCACCTTTACCAGAAGGGATCTTACAGCAGCAAAGACTCTTCAGATATACCAGGCTTAGGACAGAGCATGATCTCCAAGGATATGTGGCTTTAGAGACCCATAGCCTGAAAAAAAGGTGCTATCCCACGTGTATGATCTTACTCTGGAAGTGTGCAAGAATGTCACTAATGGGAAAAATCAGTTATTACTCCAAAAGAGCTCAAAAATACACAGGGTTTGCATTTAAAAATACATTGAAACAAAGAGATGACTCTTCCAGTAAGAACATGAACCCATGTTGCAACAGAGGATGGTTGTATTCTGATGAAAAGCAAAGCACTGCTGTTACCTCTTTGGCTATTTTCCAGAGAAACCATCATGCAGTTTCAAACTAGAAACAGTTGAGGAATGAACTCATTTACACACCACTTGAATATTTTGGGCCAGGAAGCTTTTGCAAAATCTGACAAGGACAACTAATATACAGTATAAAAATGTCTACTTTTCCATTGTTAGTTTATGAATTAACTTCATAATTTCATATAAATCCATTTTGGTGTGGCATTTTGAATATACGATTTAAGAAAAAAAAAAAAAACAAAAACATTAGAAGAGGCACATTTGTGCATATAGTCACTGTCAAAGTTGCATTCATTTAAGAATTGTTACTCAAAAATTCAGAAACCTTAATATAGTGTCAAAAAATTTACTTGTTTTTCAGTTTGTAATGGAAGGAGAAAATATGGAATTTCATCTGGGTTAATGCTTACTCAGGAATATTCCACCTCAATTACTTGTGAAAATTAGGATATTTTTCTTAGATGTAAGAGATTTTCCTTGACACAACTATCATCATATCAGAATGTATAAATCCAGTAGCCATAAACTATTTTAATATCATTCTAAAAATGAGTTTGCATTTGAAAGCTCAGAAAACCACATCTTTCATTCCAATTATTGAGAAAATCATAAATTAGAAATTAATCAGGAGCTATATTCACCAAACGTAGTTGAACAATATGCAAAGAGCTATGCTGCTTGCTTCAACATTGCTGCCATATATTGCTGCCAAAATATTAACATTTAGCCTGTTGTACGGCCGCTATAAATAGAGAAAATATAGTATGCAGTTTTGAATAACTATGACCTTTCATATCTCTTTCAGATCATAAACATCCAGACATTTTTAAAAACAAGATGAATGGAGCTGGATTCTAGAACATCTTCTCTCTCTTTCATAGCTAAAATTATAAGTCTCAAATACAAAGCGAGCTCAAAATACACCGAGACAAATCAATAGAGGTGCCAGCAGAGCCCAGGTAACTCCTCTGCACAACTTACACCAGGGAGAGCCCCAAAAGAAGGCAGCAGGGCCTGCAGCAAAGGCAGAGCAATCCTGGGAGAAGGCTTTAGCCTCAGCAAGTTGGAAAAGATATGGATTCACTTTCTCCATTTCACACTTTTTTTTCCCAGCAGAGCTCTGGTGCAAATTAAATCTGCGGATTGTGCGGCGGCGGGAGAAGATGGAAGTAATTTAGCAGAAGAAATCCCCCAAAACCTCCTTTCAGCTATGAATCCCAGACAGATCAATTTCACTTGTTCCTTTTCCAAGTGCCAAACGCAAACTCCCACCTAATCGCTGCACATATAAAAAAAAAAACCACAAAAATCAACGATGGCATGAGATGAAAAGCTTTGAGCACGAGTACATACCCTTGGATTCAGGAAACTGGCCTGGCCACCTGGAAGAGCGCCAGGCGTACGGGCAGCAGGCAGACACAGCCTTCCAGAGCCTGTCCAAACCTCACCTTGCAGCTTCACAGCACATCAGGTCTCTTTACCAGGGGCTGAACAACAGCTCCTCGCACCTCGGCTTTTATTATGCTCTTCTCAGACGTGCCTTTCTGCTACATAAGCTTTCAGACAGTTTCTAGATAGAACAACTGAACGGCTAAATCATAGAATCATAGAATCACAGAATCACTGAGGTTGGAAAAGACCCTTGGGATCATCGAGTCCAACCATCTCCCCTACTCTACAAAGTCCTCCCCTACACCATGTCCCTCAGTACCGCATCTAAACGTCCCTTAAACACAGCCAGGGATGGGGACTCCACCCCCTCCCTGGGCAGCCTCTTCCAATGCCCGACCACTCTTTCTGTGAAGAATTCCTTCCTAATGTTCAACCTAACCCTGCCCTGTTTGATCTTGAAGCCATTCCCTCTCGTTCTATTGTTAATTACCTGTGAGAAGAGACCAGCACCAACCTCTCTACAGTGTCCTTTCAATTAGTTATGTAGAGAGTGATGAGGTCTCTCCTCAGCCTCCTCTTCCTCACACTAAACAGCCCCAGCTCCTTCAGCCACTCCTCATATGATTTGTCTTCCAGGCCCTTCACTAGTTTCGTTGCCCTCCTCTGCATCCCCTCCAGCACCTCGATATCTCTCTCGTATTGAGGTGCCCAAAACCAGACACAATACAAAAAAGGCTTTAAAACAGGGATAACTGCATAACTTTCTTCTGAGCCAGGGTGTCTGACCAGATCTCAGGTATATATTAACACTTTTACCTACAGGAGTGATCTGGTGCTGTTTGAACTGCAGGGCTCGGCACACAGAGATGCAGTGTTTCTCCAAGCCTGCTTTGCAGGTCACCAACTTGAGTCACAGCCTCTGTTATGGGGTGACACCAAGATCCTCCCAGCAAAGACAGAGAAAGCCTCTTTTAAGTTTCTTGCACGTGGAAATGGCCAAGAAGAAAATGGCCTCAAGTTGCATCAGGGGAGGTTCAGGTTGGAGAGCAGGAAAAATTTTGACACTACAAGGGTTATGAAGCCTTGGACTGGGCTGCCCAGGGAAGGGGTTGAGGCCCCATCCCTGGAGGGATTGAAAAGCCGGGTTGCCATAGTGCTTAGAGACATGGTTTAGTGATGGTTTTTATCCGAGTGAGGTTGATGGTTGGACTAGATGATCTTAAAAGTCGCTTCTTCTCCCAAATTCATCTCAGTGTGAACTGGACATGGCAACGAGTATCATTCATAAAGGAACAAGGAACCAAGGAAAGAAGGATGGATCAATGTTAGGGGAGGTTCAGGTTGGAGAGCAGGAAAAATTTTGACACTACAAGGGTTATGAAGCCTTGGACTGGGCTGCCCAGGGAAGGGGTTGAGGCCCCATCCCTGGAGGGATTGAAAAGCCGGGTTGCCATAGTGCTTAGAGACATGGTTTAGTGATGGTTTTTATCCGAGTGAGGTTGATGGTTGGACTAGATGATCTTAAAAGTCGCTTCTTCTCCCAAATTCATCTCAGTGTGAACTGGACATGGCAACGAGTATCATTCATAAAGGAACAAGGAACCAAGGAAAGAAGGATGGATCAATGTTAGTCCTATTCAGGAAAGAATTTATGGCTCATCTTCTGGTTCTGGACAACTTTTTGCCTTCTTTTGTCCCCTCTTCCTTCCCACTTACTGCTTTTGTGAACAGAAGGCCATTTTCTGGAGGGATCTGAATGAAGCAGGGTGGTTGACCACAAGCTTGCAGAAAGATGTCCATGTTCAGATGGTAGTTCCTGGTGAGGCAGGAAAGAGGGATATGGGGAAAAGACTAAAGGAGGAATGGAGAACACCACCACTGGCACGAGGCATAGGAAATAACATGGGCAAATGGAAAAAGCTGTCTTCATCTCAGTGTGAACTGGACATGGCAACGGGTATCATTCATAAAGGAACACGGAACCAAGGAAAGAAGGATGGATCAATGTTAGTCCTATTCAGGAAAGAATTTATGGCTCATCTTCTGGTTCTGGACAACTTTTTGCCTTCTTTTGTCCCCTCTTCCTTCCCACTTACTGCTTTTGTGAACAGAAGGCCATTTTCTGGAGGGATCTGAATGAAGCAGGGTGGTTGACCACAAGCTTGCAGAAAGATGTCCATGTTCAGATGGTAGTTCCTGGTGAGGCAGGAAAGAGGGATATGGGGAAAAGACTAAAGGAGGAATGGAGAACACCACCACTGGCACGAGGCATAGGAAATAACATGGGCAAATGGAAAAAGCTGTCATCAAAATGAAAGGCAAGTATGAAAAGTTTGATGTCAGTGTTCTGGCTAAAGCATAGTTGAGCTGGGTTAATAACACGGAAAAATAGATACGGAATAGCTGGGTCAGGAAATGTTTGGATCCCAGATAAGAAAATTTGACTGAAGAGAGAGAATGTAAATTTTGAAATTTCATTCAGCATGTTGTGACAATTTGGAGTGCACATTACATCCTGTCCAGGTAAATAAAAAAGCCCACTTTCACCCCCAGTCACTGCACGGCTTGTGTCCAAACAGCTGAACCCTTAATATCCCAAACAACAGTCACATCCAGTCCCTTGGCTGGGAGAACTCTCCAGGCTACACTAACTCTGGGGACCACAACTAAGGGAGGGTCCCTGCTGACGTCTGCATAGTACAGATGATTGTGAGCCCTGGCAATGTTTAATCTCCTGCATGACCTAGATGTAAGAAAAGAAGGAAGCACTGGAGATGATGAAGATGATTTAATGATGATGAAGATGATTTGCCTTGATTGTGAAGACAGCAGTACTAACACTGGAGTGCACATTACATCCTGTCCAGGTAAATAAAAAAGCCCACTTTCACCCCCAGTCACTGCACGGCTTGTGTCCAAACAGCTGAACCCTTAATATCCCAAACAACAGTCACATCCAGTCCCTTGGCTGGGAGAACTCTCCAGGCTACACTAACTCTGGGGACCACAACTAAGGGAGGGTCCCTGCTGACGTCTGCATAGTACAGATGATTGTGAGCCCTGGCAATGTTTAATCTCCTGCATGACCTAG
This sequence comes from Calidris pugnax, assembly GCF_001431845.1. NCBI lineage: Eukaryota > Metazoa > Chordata > Aves > Charadriiformes > Scolopacidae > Calidris > Calidris pugnax. Next base: position 10,703,253 of record NW_015090828.1, on the reverse strand, counting down.
ATGTAAGAAAAGAAGGAAGCACTGGAGATGATGAAGATGATTTGATCATTTGCCTTGATTGTGAAGACAGCAGTAGTAGCATAAAACATCACAGACAAGGATATAATAGAAAGAGCTTGGGCAGAGAGATTGTGAACTCTGATTTGGGAATGGCAAACTTGGAAAAAATGGTAAATACATACGAACACAAACAGCCCAGGGTAAAGCCTTGCCTAATTGTCCTTCAGCCTCCTTCCTTCACAAAATTTTGAACATCTGAGGTCATCTAGTCTGATATCATCAAAACCAGATATGTCTTAAAAACTCCTAAAACTGTTAGAAATCTGTTTTCATCAAAGCAAGAAAACACTGCACAGGGTTTTATGAACAACAGAATAGTGATCTTGCTAGGTTTACATCAAGTATTTTTCATATTTCATTGTTTCAATGGCATTAGAAAGTAACAGACCCAAAAATGTGTATTCTGCAAATTTTATATTTTTCTGCACTTTTTGCTGTTCCCCTCAAAATCCAGGCTTTGATATGAGAAAAAAATAAAATAAAATCTTTGTGTTTATATCTATTTACATTTCAAAGAACCTTCACAGTAAAAAGCATTGCCCTTTCTTTAACTTAGTCATAGATACCTGCCTGGAGTGGAAAAAAAAAAGAAAAAAAAAGTGGGAATGGTATTCCTCCCATCTACTCACATCAATGATATCTTAAATTCAAAGATTAGCAGAGATATCTTTGTAAAGAATATCATGCTAAAACTTAGATTAATCTGCTAGAGGGTCACCTTCATTATAGAAAAAGATTTAATTTTCACCAGGTAAGTGGAAAAAAAAGACTAATCAAGATAGTTGCCTCTGAAAATGTCTAGTCAAACTACCTGATTTGCAATACAGGTATATATACACATTAATAACAGTAATTAATAATACATTCCTCCATCTAGCATAAAATACCTTCAGTTCTTTGCTTCTTAGGGACCAACTGGAAAAAAGAAACTGAATTGGGCTTAAGAAAAGTCTTTATAAACACTACATACAGGTCATAAACTTTATTATGCACAATTGGATGCTTTTGGTCTTTACATCATTTTGGACAGCATTAACCGCTGTTGATCATGTATTAAAAAGAAAGAGCCAGACTCTTCACCACGGGTTACCTACCTGAACACATCCTTGAGAACAAAAACATCTTCACCAAACCCAAATGTAAAAAAACCTACCAAAATTAATTGCACGTGAAACTATGTGGTTTATTTTGGAGTATGTTGCAATGATGAAAATTTTTACAAAGCTCCAAAGGTTGACGACTCACCTGCAGTCTCTTTCCTCACTGCAGAAATGAGGATCTGTGATGCTGTTTTTTGCCCCAGCTGAATTTTCAAGCTTCCCCCCTTACTAAACTGATCCACCACACTTTGAAAGGTCATATTCAAGAGCTCTTTAGGGTATTATCAGATATTCCACTCTGAGATAGCCACAAACAAGTAGGAAAGAGGACAATATGAAGTCCCTTTGCTCTATAACCATCACAAACAAGTAGGAAAGAGGACAATATGAAGTTCTTTTGCTCTATAACCATGGAATGGTGACATGGAATCTTACCATTTCAGTACATTTTGCTGTAGAAGCAACTTCAATAACAGGAAAAGCAGTATGAAAATGGGGAGAACAGAACTGAATGCTTCCCACTTTTAGGACTTAGAAATCTAGGAAAGGGGAGAAGGGAAGGAGACACAAACAGTGCACATCCACACTGCCCAAGCACAAGGTTTTGGCAGCAAGCCAGTCCAATTTTTTAAAGCTTCACTCAGCTTACACTCGTCCCTTTTTGGGGTAACAAGTTTGGAGCTCAGATCAGTCAAGCTCCTTTCCTCTCCCTTCTATCAGACTTTCTCCCTGGAGATTTTACTCCAGAAACAGTGATGGACGCAATGCTGTTGGGCACCTGGAAGGTGAAAAGCTGTACAGAAATAATGCTCCAACAAAACACACCTATTTCCTTAGCACCTGTATTCTCTATCAACACCACAAAGGACATAAAATTTTCAGTGCATGGGTAACCTTTGTCTTTTTCAAATTTCTCTGCAAAATACCTGCCCCCAATAAAAACAAAACAGCTACCATGTAGCACCTGGCTCCACACATGCTGGCCGCAGATAGCTTTAAATAACTTGTGATTGATTACTGGATGGAATAACAAAAAAAGCTAAGGCTGTGAGCACAGTCCTTAGTAACACTCAAGGCTGAGTATTACAGTTTACCTCTGCTTAGAAGGAAAGGCAGATGAAGATTAACGAAGGATTCAAATAACAGCACAAACAGTTCTGTAGGAAGTTCTATAAAATGAACCTGTTATTTTCTGGATTGTAAGGGCATCTTCAGGAGGATATCTGATTGAGATCCAAAGGCCTGTACTTTTATTTTTCACAAAATGATTGCTGTCTAAAGCCCTGTACTTTTTATTTTTACAAAATGATGTAATTGGAATCATATACTTGTAGCACAGACACCATTTCACTTTTACAATACAACAAAGCAAAACTGATGTGTATTGATCTGCCCATACAACTCTAATAAAGCAGAACTCCTTATGCAGCGTGATTTCTCTTCTGATCTCCCTTACTACTTGTATGTCATAGATATAATATTTTACTCATTCAGTGACATTAACAGTAACTTTACTGATATGGAGCGCTGTGCTAGTGTTGTTAATGTGCGACTGAGATGCAGCAGTTTTATATTGAAGACATTTTCACTTGTTTTATTGAAACTGCTAAACGCCAGCTGAATCATACATCCCTTATCTAAACAGATTTCAGATTACTAGCTCAAGAAAAAGATTTTTCTAAGAACTTTAATTCATTTACCCATTAAAATACTTCTTCATTCTTTTGAAAACTGAAAAAAAGTCCCCAAATGTATGTGTGCAACCACCTTCTCAGTGAGACATTAAACATCTCACACAGGCACTAGCTGTAACACGGATGAAAAACACCAAAATGATACAAAATGGCCTATGTCAATATTATAGCCATAGCCAAAAGTACCCCTCAGTGCACAGTGCATCGAGCAGCAAAATAACACGTACCACAATAGAAAAACTTTCCAGACAGAGACAGCAGAAATGGTAGCTTTTCCTCAGCTTTCGGCAAGTTTTTTGCTGGGACACCCTATGGAAACTGCTGTGGGGATTTGGGAAGGGCCAGGCACAGAGAGAGAGCGGGAAGGCTTCAAGGGCTCCAGGATGAGGCATGGCACCTCTGAGTGCCACGGCGTAAGCTGCCAGCCCTGCTGGGTGGCCGGGGGTGGCAGAGAAGAGAGAGGACAGTTAGAAGAGATTGCCCACCCCTGCAGACAATACCAGGATGCAGCCCTTGTCTTCGCAGCAGAGAGGACAGTTAGAAGAGATTGCCCACCCTGCAGACAATACCAGGATGCAGCCCTCATCTTTGCAGTGGGGACAAACAGCTCAGGGAAGACCAGGAGTTGTGAGGCCATGGCTAAAGTAATCATTAGCAGCCGCAGGAGTGGGAACATACCTGTGGTCATTCCACGTTTCATCAGTCGGGATTTATTTTCTTTCCTGTAGAAGCAGGCCTCGAGCTCCAAAACCTCTGAAGATATTTCTTCTCCCTTTAAAGAGCCACGAACTTCCTCCTGTTGAAAAAGAAGCCACCCGAATGAACCACATGCAGAGTGTTTCCTCTTTCTAAGCTTGTGGATTGACCATGGCTGACTGTCAGGCACCCACCCGGCCGCTCTCCCGCTCCCCTCCTCAACAAGACAAAGAAAACAAGAAAAAAAGCTTGTAGGTGTAAAGACAAGAAGATCACTTACCAATCACTGTCAACAGGCAAAACTGATTCAATTTGGTAAAAAGTAATTCAATCAAATAGAGTTAGATAGTGAGAAACACAGACAAGAAGTAACACACACACACCCCTTCTTCCCAGGCCCAACTTCGCTCCTCCATTTTTGACTCCTCTCCTCACCAAATGGCAGAGGGGACGAGGAATCCTTCCCTCACCAAATGGCAGAGGGGATGGGGAATCCTCCCCTCACCGAGTGGCAGAGGGGACAGGGAATCGGGGTGATGGTCACTTCACAACAGCCCCTCTCTGCCGCTCCTTCCTCCCCACACACTTCCCCTGCCCCACCATGGTCTCCCCACAGGCCGCAGGGGATTCCCCTCTCCAGCCCCTGGAGCACCTCCTCCTTCTTCTCCTCACCCCCACCTCAGTGCTGGCAGGGCTATTCCTCACACTTTTTTCCTCACATTTTCAGCATTTCCTCCTTTCTTAGATCTGCTTCCTCAAGGTGCTGCCATCAGGGCTGGGCAGCGTCTGGCTGTGGGGTTGCTGGAACCTTCCTGGAACCAGCTGTGCCTTCCCTGAGGCAGCCCCGGTCTCTCTTGGTCTGGAGAGCAAGTCCTACAAGGGGAGACTGAAGGAGCTGGGCATGTTTAGTTTGGAGAAGAGGAGGCTGAGGGGAAACCTCATTGCCCTCTACAATTCCCTGAAAGGAGGGTGCAGAGAGGTGGGGGTTGGCCTCTTCTCCCAAGGGAACAGTGACAGGAGCAGAGGAAATGGTCTGAAGTTGGGGCAGGGGAGGTTTAGATTAGATATTGGGGAGAATTACTTTACTGAGAGGGTGGTCAGGCACTGGAACGGCCTGCCCAGGGAGGTTGTGGAGTCACCATAGAATCATAGAAGGGACCTCCAAAGGCCATCTAGTCCGACACCCCCACAGTCAGCAGGGACACCCCCAACTAGACCAGGTTGCCCAGGGCTTCATCGAGCCTCACCTTGAATATCTCCAGGGGCCTCAACCACCTCCCTGGGCAACCTGTTCCAGTGCTCCACCACCCTCACAGTAAAGAACTTTCTCCTAATCTTCAATCTAAATCTGCTCCCCTCCATCCCTGGAGGTATTTAAGAAGTGTGTAGACATGGCACGTCAGGGCACGCTCTAGTGCCCGAGATTGTTGGTTTGTGTCTGTTTGTGGGGGGTTTCTTTGTTTTGTTTTGGTTTTTTCTGTGGTTGGGCTCGATGATCTCAAAGGTCCCTTCCAACCACGAGGATTCTGTGATTCTGTCTCTCCTCACAGAGACCCTTCAGCCTCGCTGCTGTGTTTGGCTTAAGGTTTCACCGTATGAGCACACCCCATGCAGGGAAAAAAGATGAAGGATGTATCCCAAACTTTCACAGCGGCCAACAGATGCCATGCACATCTTGGCTCCGCCGCCATGAGAAGGTTGTGGGAAGGCACCAGTCTAATCTGTTTTCTGCCTCCATTTCTCTATCGGGTATTTCACCAGATCATACAATGAATCACCTTTAAATTCAAGATTTCCTTTTCTAATTGAACTCTAAAATTGCATTACTCTGCATTTATGCTGTCATTAACGATAAATCTGTGGAGTTTTTTTTCTTCCCTGTTAAAAGCCAAAGCTGCTCACCCAAAAATAGCTACTGCCCTTTAGCCCAATAGGTTTTATGTGTATATTTTTCATATTATCATCTCACGCTTTTAGCCTCAGTAATGATATTCCAGTAATTAGATACAAACTGGCATGCAAATTGCTGGTAGCAGGTTCCCCTCAGATAGCTCATTTATGGCATGATAAAATTTTTACTTCCAGGAAAGTCAAAGGCAATGATGCAGAAACAGCTCACAACGCATGGAGCTGACACACTGCGATGCTCCAGCTGTGCAGTCCAGGATCACCCCTGTCCCTTCAGGCTATTCCATGCCCAGATGTTCATCATCATTCGGCTGCATCAAGAGAAGTGTGGCCAGCAGGTCAAGGGAAGGTGACCCACCTGGAACACTGTGTCCAGCTCTGGAGTCCTCAGGACAGGAAGGACACAAACCTGTTGGAACAGGCCCAAAGGAGGCCATGAAAATGACCAGAGGGCTGGAGCACCTCCCCTAGGAAGACAGGCTGAGAGAATTGGGGTTTTTCATCCTGGAGAAGAGAAGACTCTGGGGAGACCTTAGAGACCCTTCCAGTACCGGAGGGGCTACAGGAGAGATGGGGAGGGACTTCTTTGTCAGGAAGTGCAGTGACAGGACAAGGGTAACAGTTTTAAATTGGAAGAGGGGAAATTTGGATTAGATACTAGAAACAAAATCTTTGCTGTGAGGGTGGTGAGACACTGGAACAGGTTTCCCAGAGAAGCTGTGGCTGCCCCATCCCTGGAGCACAAGCTTTTATAACTCAATTAATTCTAAGCTGCAAGACATACTATGCAATCACCACAGAAAAACCACAATTGTCTATGTTAGATCAGTGAACTGAAAATACAAAAAATACATTCTTAGCAATGACAGACATCCACATTTTATTTTATTCTTTCAGTTTGATGTTGTTAAATATAAATCTAAAATAGCGATGGCCCTTTTGGTTGTCCAGAAGGCAACAGTATTCTCTGGGCTACTACATGTCTGCCAAAAATCAGGCCATTGTTCATTCCCAGGTCAACGTCCCCTGCTAATAGGAATAATTTTATACTGGCACATCTTCGATTTCAGTGAGAATGAAAGCTCCACATAGACAGGGCTTAAGGCAGTGTTTCCACTGTGTATCTGTCCTCACTTGGAAATTGGGTGTTATCTCCAATAAGCTGGGCTGGCAAAGAATTACCTGTCCCTTTGCCCGAGTGTCGACAAGACATATGTAAGTGGGAATAAGAAATTCAGGAGATGTGAGCGTTAATCACCCAAAAGGCCTATCAAAGTTTCAGCACGCAGGTTGACATTGTGCTTCCCCGAATTTCCTTTGCTTTTCATTAAAGGACCGCTTTTCTTTTCAGGTCACATTTACAACTGGTTTGTGCAGCTGCTGTAGCAATTACCACAAATGACAACCCAGCCCCAGGAAAAGAGCAGAGACACTCCAGAGTTAAGCAGAAGGAGACTTAGAGAATATATGGATTGTGGTGGAGATTTCCCAGTGACTTCTGCAAAGACAGCTCTCTACTTGTATATACACCTATTTCTCTTCCTCTCGCACAAACACACACACGGCGTGCCACTTGTGAGGTTTTATTTGTTAATTTTCCAAAGTCCTTTGAGATCCTGATGTGGGAGCAGCACAGTTTCGATTGTTGATATTGCGCTATGAAATTCTTCGAAATAAAAAAAGGTCTAGCAGCGTGCGGTAAGAAAATGAAGTATTGCTGCTCCGAATGAAAGAGCAGCGTGACTAATGACAGTGTCAGGAATCTGATGCTCTCTGAAGCCAGTGCTGTATATTAAAACAGCCCTTCTGTGCTGATAACTTTCAGAAAGGACTATAATAGCATCCTTTCAACTAGAGCTTTCCATCTCTCCAGATATTTCATTGCACTCCTAACTTCAATATCACCTTCCTTTTAATAGCAAGGCTTTGCATTACAATATCCCCTGTGCTTTGGCAGGGCCTGCAAACAGCAGCGCAGCCGGGAGCAGAGACAAAGTTTAAGAGTTGTCAGAAATTTCTTCAGAGATCTCTTAAGTAGACATATATATATATACTTCTGGCATGGAAATTTATTTTGGTCTGAAAACTATTACACCAATTGCCAGGAGAGGGGACTTTGCCCTTGTCAAATTAAAAGTGTAAATACCAGCTGATAGGTGAGAGGGGGTGGGGTGGGTTTTGGGTTTTTTTTGTAAATCAAAGTGCACTGGAGCTCATTAACTTCATGAGGCTGATTAAAACAGGCTCAGATCTAACACACAGACCAGGCAGCTGGCTTTTTTTTTTTTTTTCTAGGAAGAAAAAAGGAACAGAGCAGTATACTGACACATACTGCATTTATTTTAAGTACCTTTGTGACTGCAGACCAGTGGCTTAGAGTGCATGAGGATTCTCACAGAAACCATGAAGCTGCTCTGCCCGACCACGCAGTGCAAGAGGCAACCCACTGGTAGCAAGGGTAGCACTGCTGGTCACTGACTATACCAGCCCAAACCACAGTTCTGATGCCACTTTATGTATATTTAATTAGCACTTTCTAGACTGGCTTATGCTTTTTCCTATCAGTTACCATGTTACATATATTCCATATCATATTATCCTGCTTTCACCATTAGATACTTTATCTATAGAATCATAGAATAGAATCACAGAGTTGTCAAAATTGGAAGGGACCTTGTAGATCATCTAGTCCAACCATCAACCTAACTCATTAAAAAAAAAAAAAAAAACAAAAAAAACCCACTAAACCATGTCTCTAAGCACTATGTCAACCCAGCTTTTCAATCCCTCCAGGGATGGGGCCTCAACCCCTTCCCTGGGCAGCCCATTCCAAGGCTTCAGAACCCTTGTAGTGCCAACATTTTTCCTACTCTCCAACCTGAACCTCCCCTGGTGCAACTTGAGGCCATTTCCTCTTGTCCCATGGCCTGGGACTTGGGAGAAGAGACCAACCCCCCCCTGGCTACACCCTCCTTTCAGGGAGTTGGAGAGAGCCAGAAGGTCTCCCCTCAGCCTCCTTTTCTTCAGGCTGAACACCCCCAGCTCCCTCAGCCTCTCCTCAGGAGACTTGTTCTCCAGAC
>NW_015090828.1:10653143-10689796 GCF_001431845.1 Calidris pugnax | reverse complement strand
GGCGGCCGGGGGTGGCAGAGAAGAGAGAGGACAGTTAGAAGAGATTGCCCACCCCTGCAGACAATACCAGGATGCAGCCCTTGTCTTCGCAGCGGGGACAAACAGCTCAGGGAAGACCAGGAGTTGTGAGGCCATGGCTAAAGTAATCATTAGCAGCCGCAGGAGTGGGAACATACCTGTGGTCATTCCACGTTTCATCAGTCGGGATTTATTTTCTTTCCTGTAGAAGCAGGCCTCGAGCTCCAAAACCTCTGAAGATATTTCTTCTCCCTTTAAAGAGCCACGAACTTCCTCCTGTTGAAAAAGAAGCCACCCGAATGAACCACATGCAGAGTGTTTCCCCTTTTCCTAAGCTTGCCTATGTGGTGCATTGACCGTGGCTGACTGACTGCCGGACACCCACCCGGCCGCTCTCCCGCTCCCCTCCTCAACAAGACAGAAAGAAAACAACAAGAAAAAAAGCTTGTAGGTGTAAAGACAAGAAGATCACTTACCAATCACTGTCAACAGGCAAAACTGATTCAATTTGGTGAAAAGTAATTCAATCAAATAGAGTTAGATAGTGAGAAACACAGACAAGAAGTAACACACACACCCCCTTCTTCCCAGGCCCAACTTCGCTCCTCCATTTTTGACTCCTCTCCTCACCAAATGGCAGAGGGGACGAGGAATCCTTCCCTCACCAAATGGCAGAGGGGATGGGGAATCCTCCCCTCACCAAATGGCAGAGGGGATGGGGAATCCTTCCCTCACCAAGTGGCAGAGGGGATGGGGAATCGGGGTGATGGTTGCTTCACAACAGCCCCTCTCTGCTGCTCCTTCCTCCCCACACACTTCCCCTGCCCCACCATGGTCTCCCCACAGGCCGCAGGGGATTCCCCTCTCCAGCCCCTGGAGCACCTCCTCCTTCTTCTCCTCACCCCCACCTCAGTGCTGGCAGGGCTATTCCTCACACTTTTTTCCTCACATTTTCAGCATTTCCTCCTTTCTTAGATCTGCTTCCTCAAGGTGCTGCCATCAGGGCTGGGCAGCGTCTGGCTGTGGGGTTGCTGGAACCTTCCTGGAACCAGCTGTGCCTTCCCTGAGGCAGCCCCGGTCTCTCTTGGTCTGGAGAGCAAGTCCTACAAGGGGAGACTGAAGGAGCTGGGCATGTTTAGTTTGGAGAAGAGGAGGCTGAGGGGAAACCTCATTGCCCTCTACAATTCCCTGAAAGGAGGGTGCAGAGAGGTGGGGGTTGGCCTCTTCTCCCAAGGGAACAGTGACAGGAGCAGAGGAAATGGTCTGAAGTTGGGGCAGGGGAGGTTTAGATTAGATATTGGGGAGAATTACTTTACTGAGAGGGTGGTCAGGCACTGGAACGGCCTGCCCAGGGAGGTTGTGGAGTCACCATAGAATCATAGAAGGGACCTCCAAAGGCCATCTAGTCCGACACCCCCACAGTCAGCAGGGACACCCCCAACTAGACCAGGTTGCCCAGGGCTTCATCGAGCCTCACCTTGAATATCTCCAGGGGCCTCAACCACCTCCCTGGGCAACCTGTTCCAGTGCTCCACCACCCTCACAGTAAAGAACTTTCTCCTAATCTTCAATCTAAATCTGCTCCCCTCCATCCCTGGAGGTATTTAAGAAGTGTGTAGACATGGCACGTCAGGGCACGCTCTAGTGCCCGAGATTGTTGGTTTGTGTCTGTTTGTGGGGGGTTTCTTTGTTTTGTTTTGGTTTTTTCTGTGGTTGGGCTCGATGATCTCAAAGGTCCCTTCCAACCACGAGGATTCTGTGATTCTGTCTCTCCTCACAGAGACCCTTCAGCCTCGCTGCTGTGTTTGGCTTAAGGTTTCACCGTATGAGCACACCCCATGCAGGGAAAAAAGATGAAGGATGTATCCCAAACTTTCACAGCGGCCAACAGATGCCATGCACATCTTGGCTCCGCCGCCATGAGAAGGTTGTGGGAAGGCACCAGTCTAATCTGTTTTCTGCCTCCATTTCTCTATCGGGTATTTCACCAGATCATACAATGAATCACCTTTAAATTCAAGATTTCCTTTTCTAATTGAACTCTAAAATTGCATTACTCTGCATTTATGCTGTCATTAACGATAAATCTGTGGAGTTTTTTTTCTTCCCTGTTAAAAGCCAAAGCTGCTCACCCAAAAATAGCTACTGCCCTTTAGCCCAATAGGTTTTATGTGTATATTTTTCATATTATCATCTCACGCTTTTAGCCTCAGTAATGATATTCCAGTAATTAGATACAAACTGGCATGCAAATTGCTGGTAGCAGGTTCCCCTCAGATAGCTCATTTATGGCATGATAAAATTTTTACTTCCAGGAAAGTCAAAGGCAATGATGCAGAAACAGCTCACAACGCATGGAGCTGACACACTGCGATGCTCCAGCTGTGCAGTCCAGGATCACCCCTGTCCCTTCAGGCTATTCCATGCCCAGATGTTCATCATCATTCGGCTGCATCAAGAGAAGTGTGGCCAGCAGGTCAAGGGAAGGTGACCCACCTGGAACACTGTGTCCAGCTCTGGAGTCCTCAGGACAGGAAGGACACAAACCTGTTGGAACAGGCCCAAAGGAGGCCATGAAAATGACCAGAGGGCTGGAGCACCTCCCCTAGGAAGACAGGCTGAGAGAATTGGGGTTTTTCATCCTGGAGAAGAGAAGACTCTGGGGAGACCTTAGAGACCCTTCCAGTACCGGAGGGGCTACAGGAGAGATGGGGAGGGACTTCTTTGTCAGGAAGTGCAGTGACAGGACAAGGGTAACAGTTTTAAATTGGAAGAGGGGAAATTTGGATTAGATACTAGAAACAAAATCTTTGCTGTGAGGGTGGTGAGACACTGGAACAGGTTTCCCAGAGAAGCTGTGGCTGCCCCATCCCTGGAGCACAAGCTTTTATAACTCAATTAATTCTAAGCTGCAAGACATACTATGCAATCACCACAGAAAAACCACAATTGTCTATGTTAGATCAGTGAACTGAAAATACAAAAAATACATTCTTAGCAATGACAGACATCCACATTTTATTTTATTCTTTCAGTTTGATGTTGTTAAATATAAATCTAAAATAGCGATGGCCCTTTTGGTTGTCCAGAAGGCAACAGTATTCTCTGGGCTACTACATGTCTGCCAAAAATCAGGCCATTGTTCATTCCCAGGTCAACGTCCCCTGCTAATAGGAATAATTTTATACTGGCACATCTTCGATTTCAGTGAGAATGAAAGCTCCACATAGACAGGGCTTAAGGCAGTGTTTCCACTGTGTATCTGTCCTCACTTGGAAATTGGGTGTTATCTCCAATAAGCTGGGCTGGCAAAGAATTACCTGTCCCTTTGCCCGAGTGTCGACAAGACATATGTAAGTGGGAATAAGAAATTCAGGAGATGTGAGCGTTAATCACCCAAAAGGCCTATCAAAGTTTCAGCACGCAGGTTGACATTGTGCTTCCCCGAATTTCCTTTGCTTTTCATTAAAGGACCGCTTTTCTTTTCAGGTCACATTTACAACTGGTTTGTGCAGCTGCTGTAGCAATTACCACAAATGACAACCCAGCCCCAGGAAAAGAGCAGAGACACTCCAGAGTTAAGCAGAAGGAGACTTAGAGAATATATGGATTGTGGTGGAGATTTCCCAGTGACTTCTGCAAAGACAGCTCTCTACTTGTATATACACCTATTTCTCTTCCTCTCGCACAAACACACACACGGTGTGCCACTTGTGAGGTTTTATTTGTTAATTTTCCAAAGTCCTTTGAGATCCTGATGTGGGAGCAGCACAGTTTCGATTGTTGATATTGCGCTATGAAATTCTTCGAAATAAAAAAAGGTCTAGCAGCGTGCGGTAAGAAAATGAAGTATTGCTGCTCCGAATGAAAGAGCAGCGTGACTAATGACAGTGTCAGGAATCTGATGCTCTCTGAAGCCAGTGCTGTATATTAAAACAGCCCTTCTGTGCTGATAACTTTCAGAAAGGACTATAATAGCATCCTTTCAACTAGAGCTTTCCATCTCTCCAGATATTTCATTGCACTCCTAACTTCAATATCACCTTCCTTTTAATAGCACGGCTTTGCATTACAATATCCCCTGTGCTTTGGCAGGGCCTGCAAACAGCAGCGCAGCCGGGAGCAGAGACAAAGTTTAAGAGTTGTCAGAAATTTCTTCAGAGATCTCTTAAGTAGACATATATATATATACTTCTGGCATGGAAATTTATTTTGGTCTGAAAACTATTACACCAATTGCCAGGAGAGGGGACTTTGCCCTTGTCAAATTAAAAGTGTAAATACCAGCTGATAGGTGAGAGGGGGTGGGGTGGGTTTTGGGTTTTTTTTGTAAATCAAAGTGCACTGGAGCTCATTAACTTCATGAGGCTGATTAAAACAGGCTCAGATCTAACACACAGACCAGGCAGCTGGCTTTTTTTTTTTTTTCTAGGAAGAAAAAAGGAACAGAGCAGTATACTGACACATACTGCATTTATTTTAAGTACCTTTGTGACTGCAGACCAGTGGCTTAGAGTGCATGAGGATTCTCACAGGAACCATGAAGCTGCTCTGCCCGACCACGCAGTGTAATGCAAGAGGCAACCCACTGGTAGCAAGGGTAGCACTGCTGGTCACTGACTATACCAGCCCAAACCACAGTTCTGATGCCACTTTATGTATATTTAATTAGCACTTTCTAGACTGGCTTATGCTTTTTCCTATCAGTTACCATGTTACATATATTCCATATCATATTATCCTGCTTTCACCATTAGATACTTTATCTATAGAATCATAGAATAGAATCACAGAGTTGTCAAAATTGGAAGGGACCCCATATCATATTATCCTGCTTTCACCATTAGCTACTTTATCTATAGAATCATAGAATAGATTCATAGAATTGTCTAAATTGAAGGGACTTTGTAGATCATCTAGTCCAACCATCAACCTCACTCTGATAAAAACCATCACTAAACCATGTCTCTAAGCACTATGTCGATCCGGCTTTTCAATCCCTCCAGGGATGGGGCCTCAACCCCTTCCCTGGGCAGCCCAGTCCAAGGCTTCAGAACCCTTTCCCTGTCAACATTTTTCCTGCTCTCCAATCTGAACCTCCCCTGGTGCAACTTGAGGCCATTTCCTCTTGTCCCATCGCCTGGGACTTGGGAGAAGAGACCGACCCCCCCTGGCTACACCCTCCTTTCAGGGAGTTGGAGAGAGCCAGAAGGTCTCCCCTCAGCCTCCTTTTCTTCAGGCTGAACACCCCCAGCTCCCTCAGCCTCTCCTCAGGAGACTTGTTCTCCAGACCCCTCACCAGCTCCGTTGCCCTTCTCTGCACCCGCTCCAGCCGGTCAATGTCTTTTTTGTGGTGAGGGGCCCAAAACTGGACCCAGCCCTCGAGGTGGGGCCTCACCAGTGCCCAGTGCTTGCAAAAGTACTGGCCAGACTAGCACTACCACCACAGTTCATGCTCTCTATCATTAAATAGGCTTTATATTATGTCCATGTCTCTCCATCCTGCACAGACTGTCATTAGCCCTCAGACAAATTATGGCCACTCTGCTCCTCCCTCGGGCAACTGGCTCAAACACCCCATTACCTCAGCTGCAAGCTGACAAGGATCAACTGCCATGTTTTTCAGGCCTCTGTTGGCATTTCCACAGAAGGCATCCCTGCCCTTGTCAATGAGAGCATTAACAAGCACTTTTCCATACAACACAACTAAATTTCAGAATCAGGAGTTCCCACAGGAGCCCAAGAAGACCAGAAGTATAAAAAAGAATAAGTTGATTCCCATTTGGTTCCTATGCAAAGGGCTTTTTACCTTCCAGCCCAGCTTAGCAGAAGTACCTCTGGCCTTTCATCTTCCCCGCTGCAGCACTTCGCAGTGATTGGGACTTCCATCTGCATGATGCAACGGAGCAGACATCTCTCAGAGAAGGCAGAGCTATTGCGCCAGGGCAGCCATTTGATGGATTCTGTACCAAAAAAAGATTAAGTTGCAATTACCCAAACTGTGCCAGGCTCTGTTACAGATCAGTTTGGTCCTGAGAATAGTGCCCTTGGAGCTGTTTTAACTAACTGCGATAATCAGTAGAAAAAGTGGCCCAACGTTTAGCAGCCTTGGTAAACATCACCTCCTTGCCACAAACCCCAGAAATGGGTAAGTACCCAGGCTGAGGAATGGTAAACACTACTCAGCAGAAACAATTCAAACAAGGATGGAAGAGAAAATAACACGTCGAGAAACTCGGTGTCACAGTTTTGATACCTGGAGGAAACGCTGCCTGTAGGACTCATCACTCACAGCATGTGGCATATTTTCTGGCATTCAAGGGCTAAACATAAACCCAATAGATATTGATCCCTGATTGCTGGCTTCACCTGGGATGAGAGTAGTCCCACCCCGTACACAGAAGCAGCATGTTTAGGGCTCACATCTGGCACCTGCACTCATGGCTGGTTTAAGCAAGTGCTTGATGACCCTTATGGGGTCCCTGCACTGCCTTGCCACCAACCTATTGCCCAAATGTGTCCTGTTCCCCAGGGAAATCATATTCTTCAAAATACTCATGACTTATCAGTCAAAATCCCACCTGCTACCCCTGCAAGACAGCAGCCCACCATGCCGGACTGTTTGATGTATTGCACAGCTGGATCAATCTGACCAGTCAAGCTGCAATAGCAGCCCAATGTCTGCCCTTTGGGCACTTTGAAGGCAAGTGGGAAATAAGTTGATAGACCTGAGAGACAGAGAGGGAATTGCAGGGAGGGCAGCAGAAAGAGATCTGGGCTTAAACCACATACCACATCTCTGCTGCTTCCCTCTTCTTGTATACAAAGTCCTTCCCTATCCATGCAGCTGAGTAAACTTGCCTCCTCTCCCAGACAGAGTGTTCAGAGCAGACTCAAAATAAAGAATAGCCATTGACATATAGATTTCTTCATAATGGCCTGCACCAAAGGCACTTTGTTATGGTTTTGTTACACAAGTTGGCCATTCAGCACATGCACAGCAACTTGGCTCCTAAAGAGCCAAGGTGCTTCTACGTTGAGGTGAAACCATGACCGTGAGCAAAGAAGCCACAGCTCTGCAAACCTGACTGCAAAAGCCAGGTTTTACCACACACTAATTGCATTTGCAGAGATCAATAAGATCCAAGCAGCATCTCTCCCTGGCTGCCACGGGAGGTGACTGGCAGTGCAGAACTGGAGCTATGCCAGGAGGATGCCTCCCTACCACAGCACCAATTAATACAGGTATAGGAGAGCTAAGACAAGTGTGGGGTGTTTTTTTCTGTCCCACACAAGCAGCTGACTGACTGATTCTATCAGGAAAACCAAAGTGGTCTCTCACCTGGGAAACACTGAGCATCTTCAATTTCCAGGGCAACCAGCGGGATTACCGGGTGCTCAGCTTCCTCAAGGGCTGCAGAAGGAAAGCAAGGCTGAGCCCTTCCTACTGCTCACACACTGTTTGCAAACTTCTTCCTTCACACACGCACCAAAACTTCTTTTCTCTATACTCTTTCTGGTGTTTGCTAGCTTGCATATAGCTCAGGCTGATGCTTGCCTTCAAGGGCCCTGTGGTTAGCTCGCAGCATCCCATCTTCATTAGTAGCGTGAGGGGAAACAGCTCCAGCAGAGGGAAGGTCTGTCATCATGAAAGAAAATAGTCTCATTAAAAACTAAAATAAATCTATTTCCCCCTACTTTTTCTGGCGCTTTATTCCCTTTTGACTGCGCTGGTGAGCCCGAGTATTTCCATCAACCAAGCAATCTGGGTAAGTGTAATAAACTCAACAGCAACTCGGCAGTATATACAAGTAACTTAGTTTCAAAGGGCCAGCCCAAATTTCAGCAGGTTCAATGAATCTTACAGGATCCACAAACACTTTCTAAATACAAGCTAGAAGCAAGTAGACACATTGTTCATTTCTTTTCTTTTCTTTTTTTAACCTGTTTCATTTATTCCCTTATCTTTTTTTATTTTATTGATTTTTTTTTAGCTCCTCTCAGCTATCCCTACTTCATTTTTTGCAATGCTCATCTCAAGCAAAGAATGAGGGGATAGGGCTTAATATAATCTGATATAGCAGAAAGTGTCAAAACAAGCCAAAGGACAAATCCATACATTCAGATTTTCTCCCCTCCATTTGCTCTCATACTTTCACCACCCAACCGTAAGAAAGTAACACCGGATACTAACAATTCCTACAGCATTAGGCTTCAGCCAGCATTTAATCTGAGTCCTCTATTAATGCAAATGGAAATAAGTAAGGTTTTGTCACATCCCGCTCTGCATTACAGCAGAAATAATCATCCGTTGCCACAGAAGCTTCCAAAAAAAAAAAAAAAAAAAGCCTCAAATGAACAGAAATTGGTAAGATATAAAAGGCCAACATATAAATCGTATTCTTCTTATTAATGTTATGCATTTTTATTTTCGAGGAATCAAAACAGCATACTTTGTGTGTATTCAGAAATCAGTCGTATTCTTAAATGTTTAATTTACATGCAAATTAGATTCAGGGACATACTATTTGCAGATATTCCCTTTCAGTCATAAACTGGCCTTTAAGCCTAAGTAAAACAGTAATATTATGGCAACAAGATTATTACTG
Source organism: Calidris pugnax (assembly GCF_001431845.1). NCBI lineage: Eukaryota > Metazoa > Chordata > Aves > Charadriiformes > Scolopacidae > Calidris > Calidris pugnax. Next base: position 10,681,169 of record NW_015090828.1, on the reverse strand, counting down.
GTCCTGTAAAAGTTTACCTTCAAAAAGCCATACAGATTTGATTCAGTGAACAGGAATCATAACAGAGAAGAAAAAAGAAACCCTACAACAATGAAAAATCTGCATCACCGGAGCAGCAAATGTGAAATTGCTTAATTTTAGAATAAACATAATAAAATGAAGATTTTTGGAATTACACTGCTTTCTAATGTGCAAATAGTCTCTCTGACGAGGCCTGAGTATCACCTTTATTCATCCAGAGAAAATGCTGATGGTTTACACTATTTGGTCCACAATCTCCTATTTTAGCCCAATGTATTTCAATGAGCTATTACTTGAAATGGTTTCCTAGTGGTGCCAGAGAGGGAAGAGGAAGTTTAGGAACAGAAGGCATTGTTATCCAAAGCCTGATGAAGTGGAAGGAAGAACTCCACAATGCATTTCACCGCAACTGCTCTGTCTGGCTCAAGCCTTGAAAAAACAACTCTCCAGAGAATTATTTTAACGTGGGTTTCATCAAAGCACTGGGCTATCCAGGAGGAGCGCCTTGTGAGAGCACTGGTATAGTGTTTAGCCTTGAACATCACTGCAACCAATAAAAATGTTATTTGGTGGAAAATTGCATGTCCTAAAACCAAACCAAAATAGAAATAGGCTTTTTCGAATGCTTCGCATTAGGTTAGACAAGTAGGAGTTACTGGAAAATAACAGAAATATTTTCTCTTTGCCTGCCTCTGGCTCAAGAGGTCTAAATGGAACAGCTCTAAAGGCATCTTAAATACATCCTATTAAAAAAGTGCATGTTTTCACATTTGAGCCCTTGCCATGGAAACAGAGGGCATCAGACCTCTTGCAAAACCAAGCCTTTTCATCTGTGAAAGACTAAACTCTTGTAACTAGCCCCTATTTCACAGAGAAGAAAATCATGTCATGTAACTCCCTTCTTGCAATTTTGCTACGTGTAGAAATAAAACATTATAGTATCGTTCCATTGTCCACAGGTAGGAGTACAACAGCAATATTAGTTCCCCGCGAAGCTGCAGAGAGCCCCCAATGGTTTCGTAGGAACGCAAGAATAGAAGAAGAAAATGTTTGGGGAAGCGCAGGAGAAACGACACGGCGATGTCATTAAGGGCCTTTTGCACTGTGCTGGGAAAACAATTTGAATGCTACTTGTGGAGAGGGTTCTCATTACAAGGTTTTCATGTTGGAAAATTAGTTTAGCAAAACGATTTCCATGCGTGGCGGCAGGAATTTTCACACCCATGCAGCTACCGAGCACAAGGCCTAATTTCCACCCCCCTGCCTGGTGAAGTGTGAGATGCTGCCGAGGTGATCTCCATCAAGCCTGTGCAATTAGACCCTTGTTTTGAGTGTCAACCTGAAGCCGAAATGGCAACAGCAGTGGTTTTCATCACGCAGCTGGAGCAGGAGGGGATCTTGCCCTTGTGGGGATGGATAAAGACGCTGTAAATTAAACTGGCAGCCCAAGCGAGTTACACCTCCAGAGACAGGCCTGTCACACTACTCATTTAAGTAGGGCTTTGCAACAGGAAATTAAAAAAGTAGGTAAAACTCATCTGTTCGGGCTTCAGGCTGGGCAGTGATGAGCTAAATGCTCCATTACCAAACTAAAAATAGGTTAACGGGCTTGGCTCTCAAAGACACTGCTTCTCTGGGAGACCAGGCTCCCAAACACAGCCCAGGAGCCGCGCACAGCACGGCTGGATGGGGAGCAGCTAAAAACCCTGTTTGCCAGGAAAAGCAGAGAAACCTCCCTGGTGTCCAGCTGCAAACACCCTCCAACACCTGTGGATGCTGCTATGCTGGAACCTTCTCATGTCCTTGTCATTCCTTTGGGCTTAAAACATTTATATGCAGTGCAAGATAAATTCACCTGCATAGAAATGTCCTCATATATAGGACAAAAAAGAGGAGGAAGGAACCTGACCAGTTAAACATGGACAGGTCACTGTCCCCAAATGGCTGTGACAGCAATAAAGGGCCTGCCAGATGAATGGTACCTGTCTTCTCCTGTCCTGTGCTCTCTAACTCATTTCATTCCAACATCCTCAAGGATACCATAAGATTTTATATTATAAATGTCCTTAGCTAGTTCTTCAACAATTTCGCTTCCTAATTACGCTTCAGGTAAAAAAAAAAAAAATAATCAACTTTTTGTTCTTTCCCTGTCTAGAAATTCCATCTGTTATCTTGGCTATTCTACTCCATAATTTATTTATTTTTTTTTACCAGCTTACTGTTTTTTTGTTTTGACATTGGAAGACTAAAACTTGACCCTATGCTCCAAGCACAATCTACAAAGTACTTCATACAGAGTTAACACAATACCTTCGAGATAGCAGTTTTCCCCACTTGACCCAAACCAATATCTTATTAAACAACTTTTACTCATGCAGCGGACCGGGGATTTAAATGTGCCATACCTAGTTTGATTTTCTTGACAAAGACAGAATTTGACTTTTAAGCTTTCTAGGTATCTCCATGCCTGCAAATATTACATCCGCTAATTTAGAACATTAAGTTAAAAAGCTGGGGATTTATGTGAATGGCTCTGAATATTTTATGTGTTAGAGAAGCATTTACAGTATGTAGGCTTCCACATAAAAAGCTAGTTATGTTATTTATGTCAGGAACTGCAAAGTCATGGTTGAACTTTCATTCTATTCCTTTCCATATACAGGATAAGTTATGATTATACCTTTTTTTTTTTTCCCCTTCCGTCAAATAATACACTGTACTGGAATAACAAGCTTTCCCCCTCTAACTGTGCTGACCCAGGTGGCATCTGGTAGATGGTATTAATTTGCACACACCAGGAGGAGTCCACAGAGACCACGGACATGAAGAATCCCAACATGGAGCTCAACCACAGACTGTAGATCAGACTACCTCAAAACCATACTGTGAGTTATCTCCAATTTCCTTGCACACACTCTGTAGGAGGAACCTACACCCAGAAACAGCCCAAAAAGCTACTGGGCTGCAGGAACTGATCCATCACGAGCTGGTGACAGCCCACTCTGGTGCTTGCATTGCTGCTTTTCCACAGCAGTGGAGCTGGGAAGAACAAGAAGGTAGAAGCTCTCAAGACAGTTTGGGTGGGATGCTCTGGAAGGGCTGTCCTCTGCACAGGACAGAAAGTGAATTTACTTCTTCTAAAATAATTCAGGGCTCTGCTTTAAAATCCATCTTGAGGCCAGCATGATCGTGGCATTTCATCTTACCTGAAAGATGAAGCTTTCTGACTGAAATTAACTATTCACATTAAAAATGTTCATAATGCAGAAAGGAGAAATTACAGCACACGTTTCAGCTGCCTCTAATGGTGGTAACACGCAGCCTCAGCTACGGAGGGAGGCTGGTGCTTCCTGGGAATACATAATCATTTCTTCTCTCAATTTCTCTTCATCCTTCAAGGAAATGAGGATTTTCTTCACTAAAATGTTCCCATACAGGTATCTTTGTATCACTATCAGTTCTTCTTGTCATCAATTCATTTCCTGAATAATTTCATAGCTCACTGCTCTGACCCTCTCCTCGTCTTCCCATTTTTTTTCAATGTGAAGAGAACCAGCATTACCAGTGATTTATTAGGATTTTATCTATGGCTAATTATGACTGATTTCAATAACCTGTTTTTCAAGCTCTCACAAACTATTGAGTAGCGCACACATTCTTTAAAACCCTTGCCTCAGATTCACACCCTACATTAACTCATTAATGATTCCTACAAAAGACGGATAATAATATGATAAATCATTCCAACTGCCGCAAAACGTGCATGTGCAGCTCTTCACCTTGTTCTGCCTGACACCATACAGGGGACCACATAGATACAGTTCACTGCGTTAATTAAGCTATTGTATTCTCTGCAGAAGAAGGTAATAAACAGCCTAATCAGGCAAAAAGGTCTTGAAAGGCTCACGTGCCCACTTTGATAGGATGAACATAATTTTGGCATTTGCACTGACCATGCCAGCAAAGCAGGAAAGGAAAAAGCACAATATCAGCTGTCCATGTGTGCTACATACATGCATGGATGTAGAGGGATGGGATGTCATCCAAAAGCACCTGGACAGGCTGGAGAGGTGGGCCCAGGTGAACCTCATGAGGTTCAACAAGAACAAATGCAAGGTTCTGCACCTGGGCCGGAACAGTCCTCACCACCAATACAAACTGGGGGGTGAGGTATTGGAAAGCAGCCCTGAGGAAAGGGACTTGGGGGTGCTGGTGGATGAGAAGCTGGACATGAGCAGGCAGTGGGCACTTGCAGCCCAGAAGGCCAATCCCATCCTGGGCTGCATCAAAAGATGTGTTGCCAGCAGGTCCAGAGAGGGGATTCTGCCACTTTGCTCTGCTCTGGTGAGACCTCACCTGGAGTATTGTGTGCAGGTCTGGAGCCCTCAGTATAGGAAAGACATGGACCTGATGGAGAGGGTCCAGAGGAGGGCCACAAGGATGATCAGGGGGATGGAGCACCTCTGCTACGAGGACAGGCTGAGGGAGCTGGGGTTGTTCAGCCTGGAGAAGAGGAGGCTCCGGGGAGACCTAATAGCAGCCTTCCAGTACCTGAGGGGGCTACAGGAAGGCTGGGGAGAGCCTGTTTACAAAGGCCTGTAGTGACAGGACGAGGGGCAATGGCTTCAAGCTGGAGGGGAACAGATTTAGACTGGAGATTAGAAGGGGGTTCTTCACTGTGAGGGTGGGGGAGCACTGGAACAGGTTGCCCAGGGAGGTGGTTGAGGCCCCTTCCCTGGAGATATTCAAGGTGAGGCTCGACGAGGCCCTGGGCAACCTGGTCTAGTTGGGGGTGTCCCTGCTGACTGCGGGGAGGTCGGACTAGATGACCTTTGGAGGTCCCTTCCAGCCTGGACGATTCTATGATTCTATGTATGTAGAGCATCTACATGTCTTAAGCCCTCAAGAAAACAATTCTGCCTACCTACTGCATTTCCTTGAATGGGAGATCATGGGAGAGACTGGAGAGTTGGATCAAAGCAGCTTCCTAACCTTCAGAGGGCTCAACTTGGTTGAAACAAACCTCATTCCTAACTTTGATTGTGTGTGCTAGGTCTGGCGCTACGTTACCAAGGTCGTTGCAAAGTGAGTCTGACAGTAATAAACACTTTTTTAAAAATCAGCTTTTGGTTATTAAAATAGGGGTATTATTACTACTTAAAAAGATAACGTTTGAATGGAAAAACTTCTACACTCCCTTTCTAGATTTAATCAGAATCCCCCTGGATCTTGCAAACGCTTCAGCATCTTCATAAGCTCGAAGCCAGCCTGAAGGTCCAAGTATGTGTTTGCCTTAGGGATAAATCTGGGCCTTTTACTTAGCTGGCCTTTTGCATTAGGTCCTGTTTCACAGCGCAGCAAAGCAACATGGTACCCAGAAAAAAAAGCTTTTGGTCTAACATGAAAGGAAATAGCTTTTTGCAGCTTATTACAGAGCACTCCCACTGAACTAAGAGGGTGGAGGCGGGAAGTGAAGCACAGAATGAGATAGACCAGCCTTCTTACCAAGTTTTACTCCCCACAACATAAAATTGCTTTTCCTCCAAGAATCCCTGAGCATACTGGGCAATTACAAACAAATTTGAGGAGACATGGAGGGGTTTCAGAAGTTTTTAAATTCCTACAAGTTTTGGAACGCTGTTGGTGGGATCCCTCAAACCCAGCCACAACACCTTCCTCCTCTTCTGCAGAAATCAACTGGAGACATGGGAGGGAAATCAGAATACAATGGGAACACTGGATATACTCAAGCAAGAGAATTATAGTCGTAGGCAAGAGCTGCAAACCCTTATGAATTTCAGTCTCTCTCCTTCTGCTGTAAACATAAGGACTCGCTCCTCTCTTTTAACTGCAAAAATGCTAATACAAAGGTAGGACTGCTAAGATGTTTAGCATCTTTTTATGTTGCTCTAAATCAATGTCACTAGTGAGACTGACATGGTAAACATAATCACTAAGACTAAGATCATTTAAAGATCATTATATGATCCTAAAGATCATATAAAAAAAAAAAAACAAACCCAAAGTTTGAACTTGGAAAGCCACTTGCTTGTGGTTAACAGAGGCACAGCTCTACCTCTAAAGAGCTCTGACTATCATCTCCATGTGAGCATTCTCTCTGCCTGAGGCTCTCTTGCAGGAATTATATCTCAGGTACAGAGCTGTTACCTGCCATTTATACAGATACAAGGCAGATAAAACATTATACAGCAGCAGAAACCACTTTGGCTTAAGCTGGCAATGAAAGTTATTACCACCTGGGAGCTGTGTAGTAGCCCATGTTAAATGAACTTGTGGCTCCAGCTCTAGGGGAGCTGAAGGAAAAGCTCCCAAAAGCTTCAAAACACAAAACCACAGTTGCAGTTCTGCCGATACAGGTGGCCACGCTTAAAATTCACTTTAAAATTTCCTTTCTGAGGATGGTTAAGCCTGGATGAGGGCAGCTAGAGCCAGGGAAATGCAAGAGGCAGCGGGAGTGCTGCTACATCCCGGAGGTACCGGGGGCCTCTACGTGATGCTGAAGCTATGCAGGCAAAACTCTGCCTCCGTGTCTGCGCTGACACCTGCAGCTTCCCCACCTCTGATAGCTTCTTATGGACCTTCCAACCCAACAGCTACACCAACTGTTCGAGTGCTCCATGTAAATTAATGTTGGATCACAGCACTGAATGCTCCCTCGGCACATGGCGAAGCAAAAGTGCAAGTGCAAAGACAGTCTGTCCCCTTAGGAAGCACCAGGTGTAGTCTCTGGGCAAGGCCTACTCCACTTCCCAGCTGTGGGTAATGTTCCGTACTGGAGACCCCTGAGCTTCATCTTCCTCTTCCTCCTCCTCATTTTTAATTTGTAATGGTCAAGTTGACCTGTTCCAAATGGATGTGGTTTTTGCTACCAGCTAGTACAGGTTTTTACCAAGCAGAACATTCAGTCTGTGGATACCTGCTCTGAATACTTACAAGATTGCATCTTGGCTCTTATCTCATCTGCCTGAATTACCAGCCTCACGATTTAATAGAAGATGATAAAGGGCAGCGTATTTGCAATAGGGATCCTTCAGAACATGAGGTTGATGTTTGCCTCCAGTTCATCCAAAACTCCGCTGCATTGGGGACTTCTTTATTTGAATCTAAAAAGTCTATTTGTATGAAACCAAATGAACTTCAAATAAGCACAAGGATATAAAATACCATATGGCATATTCAGATTCATGGGGTTGCTATCCCGCTTAATAAATCTTCCTTTACTTACTTTTTTTTTTATAAAAGTATTGTATCCTACAGGGATTTTAATTTTATGTCTCAAAAGGAGGTTAATATATTAGATTTTACTGTATACAGATTAAATGAGGACTTTTGAAAATTCTAAAACTTATCTGCTCAGCTAAATAAATTTTCTGACTTTGCACTTGGGGTAATTGTAATAGAGTTTTTGATCCCCGGGTAGATGTATGTAATAGTCCTATAAATCCCAGATTTTCAACATCTTCAAAGACTATAAAATGTTTATGAGAGAATATGGTTTTAGAGACATCTGGTGGTTATATAATCCTAAGGAGAGAAACCAAGGGTGAAAGTATTAAACATAAATACTACTTTTTCCACAAAAGTATCCTGTAAAGGGAGAAAGAGATTGGCTTTTTTACTGTCTCTCTGCGCATCAAGGTAGATGATTTGCCACAAGAGGTGGCCTTGTCTGTGGCAACTTGGCAGCTTTGCTCACATTAGGAAAAAAAAAAAAAACAAAAAGAATAAAAAGATTTTTCAAGATAAGTTAATAGCTGTTTCTTTCAATGATATTTAAACTTGTCACAGTTTAGTCAGAGCATGACAAGGACAAGAGATTGGAGACACTGAATGTTTTAAATCCCACTACTAGACAAAAATTGTTCTCTCTACCTGCATCTTGTTAGTTTGTCTTTTGTTCTAACTTTTTTTGCTTCTTTGTTTGTTTAAAAGTTCACCAATTCCCCAATATACTTTTTACTGAAATGCTTGCATCCAGCTAGAACAGCTCCAAAACAAAATAGCACCTTTACCTTGTTAGGATCAAAATACAGCTATTCCATGTAAAAAAGTCACACTTTTTGATTTTCATTAATAACATACATTAATGATTATCAGCGTGATTTATAAGCATTTATAATTTAAGTCCTTATTAAAACTTCAAGTATTCAGTGCCACATTTAAAACCCTTTCATATTCCCACAGATCTTCTACTGGGATATGAAGCAGAGAATTACTCATTTGAGAGACATCAAATCAAGCCCTGCTTTCGGTTACAATAATGTAAATCTAGAAGAAAGAGTCTTCACTTCAGATTTAAGTAAAAAAACGAAATTGGCCTCACCTTGCGAACCTAAGGTGATAGAGCTGTGATTGAAAGAGAACAAAAAATTCCTCACAAGCCCACTCTATAAGATGGATTCAAAGCATTTTAAAGCAAAAAAAAAAAAAAAAAAAAAAAAGATTGAAAATTCACAGCTTCTGCTCTCCGGGAGGAGGATTGCTCCTTTCGGTGTTTAGGTGGGTAGGGAGGCCCCGTGCTCCCGTCACTTTGGTGTTTCCAGCACGTTGGCAGTTTTTCTGACTATTTTAGGAGCATCTGTTGAGGTGTTGCACTCCTTCCCTTTGAAGTGCTCCCCTGCTCGTAGCAGTGTTGTTCAAAGCATTTTAAAGCAAAAAAAAAAAAAACATTGAAAATTCACAGCTTCTGCTCTCTGGGAGGAGGATTGCTCCTTTCGGTGTTTAGGTGGGTAGGGAGGCCCCGTGCTCCCGTCACTTTGGTGTTTCCAGCACGTTGGCAGTTTTTCTGACTATTTTAGGAGCATCTGTTGAGGTGTTGCACTCCTTCCCTTTGAAGTGCTTCCCTGCTCGTAGCAGTGTTGTCACTCTTTTTCACGCTCCCTCCCTTCCCTAGGCTAATGTACCTTACTGCAAATTTCTCTAAAAGCTAGAATTGGCCTCACAACAACTTTTTTGCCAGTCACTCTTTTTCACGCTCCCTCCCTTCCCTGGGCTAATGTACCTCACTGCAAATGTCTCTAAAAGATAGAATTGGCCTCACAAAAACTTTTTGCAGTCAAATGTTTCTCGGGCAGTTTTCTGTTGAACGACACGACGACCTCAGACATCACCAACTCCAAAGCAAGAACTTGGAGGACAGAAACGAAGGGCAATCACCATGTTACCAGCAGCACACCCTTCCCAAATAACAAGTCACATCAACTTTTCCTGGGAGCAACACAACAATCCTGCCTCAGAAGGGGCACTCATCAACTTACATCCGATGCTGATACTCAACACTGCTCACAAACTGTATTTGCAGGCTTATTTTCAGCCCAGAAATGAATTGGCTTGGGAAGTTTGAAATAAATCTACTGTATTTTAGTTTTAACTGCCTGAGCATGAACCAGCAGAAAATCTGATACCGAGGGCTTTCTCGTGCATATTTTTCCATCCTGATCATTCAAAAGCAGTTCTCTCTTAAAAGTTTTAACTTTGAATGTAATTTACATGCAATGAGCTGCATTAGTATTTCATTATGTTTGAGATTATACATGTACATAATTCAGGATATTTGAAGTCACGGTTGCTGTAGAAACCATAATTATATTTCTTGTTAAATCATTAAAGTTAACATCAGTTATGAAATTACAGAATATTATGCAGGAGTAGGAACATGAGGGTGTAAAGCCACTCTACAGCTGAGCTCTATCCATGCACACACATACCAGGAAATGCAAAATTAAGGCATCTCCAAGGACTCTGAATAATGTAAGGAGCTCCAGTCCTATCTCAGACATAATTTGGCCAACACTGCCTATCGCTTTATAGTCACAATTTGCTTTCATTGAAACATCTTCTGGGGCCAGCTGATACATGGGCCTGCTTCACGTTCCAGCAGGACTGGTTTTATTGGGTTTGCTCTAATTAGGGCACTACTTACAGCCTCCAAAACGGGACACGAATTGGACAGAGGAAAAATTTATACTGACATTTCTTCATCTCTCACTTTGATCCCGCAGAGGGCTTCCCCTTCCCCACCCAGACACCCCACCATCCTCTGGGAAGCCTATGGGCATTGCCTGGAGCTCCTGTCTCCCACCCAAGAGCAGCCCCCAGGAAGGACAGGTATGTTTTGGCCCAGCTTGCTTGGAAGCAGAGCTCCTCACTCAGGCACACGCACGTCCTTGTGAGATGCTGGGAACCCCCACATGGGCAACGGTGCTCTGAAGTCAGCTGCAAGCACAGAAATGGCTCTCTCAGCCAGACTCTCTCATCATAGCTAATCATTTCATGTCCCCACACACCTGGGAGCGGGGACACGTGCTGCTCTTGACACACTGCTGGCAGACAAAATCCCTCTTTGTGGATCCGCCTTTGCTCACAGAAGCCCAGGACTACGCAACAGAGAACAAAAAATGCCTTTACAATGCACACTCCATCACCTCTTGGAAAATATGAGCTCCTTTCTAAAGAGGGAACAGGTGTGGGCTGATATCTGGATCCTTTTAGTCACATGAAAACTGTCTAAATTAATCATGTCTCACGTTCGAAGCCATAACAGAATTAGCATTCAAGTGCACAGCACCTAAATCATTACTTAAATTATCATAATTTGTCAGACATCCTTCCCTCCCTTTCTAGTGATATTCCATAATTAATTGAAATGCTGTAGAATATGAAATCGGCTGGGGAAAGCTTGAAAATTTTAGACCTCCCATGTTAAAATGTGCTATTAGGTCATCAGTATCAAGGCACAGGAGTCTCCTCTGCTGAAGGCCAGAAGTTATTTCAGCATCAGCACTGGTTTTATGTACTTCATTATACTGTAGTTTTCCTTGTAATTTCTGGAGACTTGCAACTGTATTTAAAAGACCTTTTCTCCAGGAAATAATTGTTATCTGCATTGACTGAAAAACAAATGGAAGAAGCTAGAGAAGACAGAAAAAACAGCCAGTACATCACGACGGTTAGGATTCCCTCTTTGGGATCCTGTGTGGATAAACAAACTTCTTAAATACAGCCTCTTTTAGAGGCTGGCAACTTGGGAAGCAATGTACAGCCCTCCCTGAGAGAGAGGAGCAGGAAAAGAGGATGAAAAGCAGAATACTATTTCTTCTTCCTTCCTGCAGCTGAAGGATAAGGTGTGAGAGGACTCGCATTTTATCAGACTCACCAGAACTAAGGCCAGCTCGGGAGATCACACAGACCTCTCACAGCTGCAAGATGAATCATCCCTCTTTTTTTTCTCCTGCTCGTGTAGCTCATCCTGTGAGACAGCCAGGCCCTTCTCCTATTTCCTTCTCATCTTCCTCTGCTTGCAGACTTTGCACACGAAAAACACGGTGGGTTTGGTGACGTGGCTTTCCCAAACAGCTCCATCACCTCTGGTGTCTTTCAGCACTGAACCCTCTCCCTCCTATCCTGCCACCCATCCCCATGTGCAGCCCAGGAAGCAGCACTGAGAGGTTTTCATCACCTTTTCCCCAGGGAGTTTTTTGCTCCATGCTCCAGACTCCAGGCCCTCAGAGACAAGAAGCAGATTTCTGCCCTGCCTTTCACAGTGCTGTGCGTGCAGTCTCCACCCAGAGCTCTTAGGCATTACCCAAAATAAGCCAGCAGCTAGAAATCCTAGATGCCAGATACAACAACAAGAAGAAACATGGCCTGGTGCCCTCACCTCTCACTGGAGCAGAAGTTCAATCCTGTTTCCCACAGAGAACCTTTGTGCCACCCCAATATGTATACATTTCCTATGTTTCTTCTGTACCATTGCCTTCCTGTCTTCCAGGAACCTATGACTAATGAAAAAATGACCATTTACGCACAAATATATCAAAATTCTTGCACCTAGATACAACTAGTTAATTTTTTACCTGGTTTATGTATTTCAAGAGAGAGAATGGCTAGCGTGAATACATGTATTTGGTTTTTGCTCTATCTTTTAAGAGCTTGCAACTCTAAGCTCTTAGTAGCTCCTCAGCCCTCAGTGCACAGACCTTCAGAGACCTACAGGACCATGGAAGCCCTCTTCATCAGCTCGCTAGGGAAGGAGTGAGAACTCGATAGGGGCACCCACCACTTCCCTGGGATTGCAGTGGGAGTACAGACAGAGAGCCAGCAGGACTTCAGGAAGCAAATACTGAATGGGATGAAGTTGTAAATTCAGGAGCAGAAAGATACGGAATAAAAGCCAAGGCACATTGTCTATGGATAGCAAAGCCAGATTTCTGTCAGTCAGGTGTAAACCCTTCTGTACATCAATTACAGCACTCAGCTTTGATTCCTTCCTAACACACTCCCTCTAAAATAGACCTAATAGCAGCCTTCCAGTACCTGAAGGGAGCCTACAGGAAGGCTGGGGAGAACCTGTTTAGAAAGGCCTGCAGTGACAGGATGAGGGGCAATGGCTTCAAGCTGGAGGGGAACAGATTTAGACTGGAGATTAGGAGAGGGTTCTTCACTGTGAGGGTGGTGGAGCACTGGAACAGGTTGCCCAGGGAGGTGGTTGAGGCCCCATCCCTGGAGATATTCAAGGTGAGGCTTGACGAGGCCCTGGGCAACCTGGTCTAGTTGGGGGTGTCCCTGCTGACTGCGGGGGGGTCGGACTAGATGGCCTTTGGAGGTCCCTTCCAGCCTGGGAAATTCTATGATTCTATGATAAAATAAGTACATGTGAACAGGACGTTGCATTTCTCTTAGCTCAAAAACCTCCTTCCTCCCCACGCTTCCTTCTCCCCTGATTAAGAGCAGAAAAGTCACCATAAGCTGACATAAACAGCTCCCAAAAAAACAGGTCATGTCTTGTTGCTCATCAATAGATAGAGCCTTCAGCCCATTCCTATTGTCCATGATAAAGCCTTTAAAGATTTACTAGAACACAAAGTTATTAAGGCTATTATGGTACTTGATAGTCTTAGCTATTTGCACTAGATAAGATTCCACTCAGTCTTTCAGGCAGTGTACCCAAAAATCTGATGTACCATCTACTTTCTACTGTCACTACTAATTATTTCTGATTGATTAAATTCCTTTACTGAATTACTATTATATGGATTCAATCAGAAGGATTAGCAGAAAGTCAAACTATACCTTTGAACATGAATCTGTACCCATTATAAAACAAACTCAAAGGTAATGCGCTACTACAGAGAATTTAGGAGCAATTCATTGTCAGCTGTCATTTGAATTTCTGCAGTCTGAGCTAGTTGTTTCAAATTGGGAACATATCTGACAAAGATGTAACTGCTGATTTAATGAGTAACTATAGTGCTTTTAAAATACTCACTTCAAAACTTTAAGTCATGTAAAACTCATCAAAATTTGAAGTTGCATTGGAAATTCAAAACTAAAATCAGATTTATCAAGCATTCTACTAACATTCTCAAAAGTCTGTAGAATTGGGCCCAATAAGAAAAGAAAGTACCGAAATTTGGGCACCATATCCAAATAGTCTCACTAGATTTTATTTAGAACTCACACAGGCAAACTAACACGGTACATACAAGTCTTCCTAAATAAATAAAAAAAGAATAATAATTTAGAATCTCATCCAAAGGTCAATGGAGTTATTAAAGAAAGGCTGAATTCCGTTATTTTTTTATCCAAATTTACATATGATCTCCAAGACTTGACCTTATATAAGTAAGGAACTCATTTTTAAATTGAAGAATAACAAACATGGGAGAATAAGGCATGTCCCTGCAGATCTGCATGTGGTAATTCATATTGTAGAGATCCATGTCTTTATTAAAGGTTAGGGTTTTTCATATGCTGTTCTGCGACTTCCACCAATACCTCCAGCTAAATCTTCAAAGTTCAAAGAAAAGCACTGAAGACATTCATGCTTATCTATGACCTGGTATAAACATACCCAACTCCCTTTAATTTAAAAAACTGCAATAGGTTTCTAGCACTCCCGCTTCCTGACAGGGCTGGAATGAGAAGTTCTTTGGCTATTTAATTATGGCATTTTTTTCCCCCTCCTTGTAATACATGTAAAAAGTAAAAGGGAGGAGATGGGAAATTGTACATTTTTTTTTTTTTATTGTCCTTAAATTACAGTCCTGACATCTGAGGGAGGACTCCTGGCAAAATAGGCAGTAATTTAATCTTGTCACTACACGCCAGTTCTGTGTTAGGCTGGAAGTTTTGTGCTTTTAGAAACCTCTCTTCTTGCCCCTTTAGCTGGCAAAGCCCTCAGATGTGCATTCTCTGAAGGAGCTGGCACCATGCAGAAGGGGAAACGCATTTCAATGCCTATTAGTTAAAGTTTGTCCCTCTTTCATCACAGCTCTGCTGTGTCTTACTGTAGACTTGATTATTAATGTTACTTTGGTGATAGCAAAATTGCCCTAAAAGATTCAGCTAATGATAAAATTAATCTTTTAAATATTTTTCTCATTGTTATGTATTTATCAGTTTTATTTGTCTGTGGGTGTCCTGATTTTACTTCAGTTTCTTACATTCTTGTGGGCTGTAAAAAGAATATATTGGGGAAACAACAACAAATTAATTTTACAAATGTAATATGTGGAGGGGAGGCCTGCAAAGCTGTCTTTCCTCGTGTATCATCGCTGCTTATGGCATTATGAATTTAGATGTTCATTCATTATGTTACAACATAACTCAAAAAAGTAAAGTATATAATTTACGTAATTTCTTTTTACCTTTTGCAAATTTAGTGAGTTTTTCTAATCTATCGTGCAATATTTTATAAGCCAAAAAGAGAAGAAAGAATTATTTACCCATGTATTTCAGTAAGAAGTTTTCAAGGAGAAAAGAGGCCCCAAACCAGATCATCCTCATGTTATCTCAATAAAAGGAACGACATCTCTTGGTCAATAGCTCTGCCAGACACTAGGGGCAACTCAAGGTTGGGTTGTATGGTCTTGGTACAGAGTCAAATTCATGGAGGACACACTAAATGATGGAAATCTTTCCCCAGCAGTACCCCATCACTTGCACCACTCACTAAGGCACCTCTGCTCTCAAACACGTTGGGCAGACAGTGGGCAGCTCTTCATTCTTCCTCCCACTCGCTCCCCAGCTGGGCACACTGGAAGAAACTCAAGATACACCCGCCCAGGCTCATGTCCAGTTTTAGCCTCTGAAAAACAGAGTCAAGGAAATCACGCTGCACTTCAGCAGCTCTTTTATCCCAATTTTTTAAACATTAAACTGTATTCAGTCATCTGGCAGAACATGACAACTTTTTCCTACGTTCATAATTTCAGTCCTGGTACTGACACAGAGCAAGCCTGAAAGGTGTGATGCACTATTATTATTACCTCTCCTTCTGCCAGCAGATTTCAGATTACTATGTAATTACTTTTAATTTTAGTTTTCAAAATTTCCCATCAGGACTTTAACAAGAAATGTTAATGTAATAGATCATATAGTCTGCATTAGGTTTCTCCCCAGTTCGAAAATGCAAAACTTAAAATGGAAAGACTTTATGGCATGATAAATTCAATCCAAAAGCTCTGTTATTGAACATGTGTGTATATATCTGGCATACAAAAGAATTCTCCTGCTCTTGAATACATTGAGTTCTTATAGCCCTCTTGTTCCCCTGGTAGCTAGTGATTTGTTTCAGAGGAAAACTGACCTTTAACCTGCTAGGAGACTGCAAAGCTGGGTTCTCCTGGTGGGTTTTGGAGGAAAATGTTCTCATCTTGATTTAATTACACAAAGTTTATCTTCATGCCCCTTTCTTTATTTTAAGATAGACTTTGAAAATGAAGGTATAGATAAGGAAAAGTTGTAGTCAATGTGATCTCTAGATATTGAGATATCAAAATTCACCTCATGAACAATGAGAAGAAGAAGTCAGCATATCTTTTGTTTGCCAGAACCCCCAACTCAAAAAACTTACACGAGAGTTAAAAAAAAAAAAAACAAACAAAAAAAAACCCCAAAACCCCCACAGCAGACTGATCTCATATATGAAGACCTATTAACTATCAAGGTAGGAAAAGTATTTTTTAAAAAAGATTTAATTCCCAGCGTTAACCCAGGTATTTTTTTCTACCAAAAATGCATGTGCAGTGCATTTTTCTACCAAAAATGCAATTCCAACTAAGGGGACAAGTACCAGCAACTTTCTGATATTGCAAGACACATACATTTCATCCTCTGTAAGGTAGTCCATGGCCTGGACATGATCAGAAACCAGTATAGTTTTGACACTGTCCCACACAACATCCCTATCTCTAATTTAGAGAGAGACGGATTTGATGGATGGACCACTCAGAGGATAAGGAACTGGCTGGATGGTTGCACTCAAAGAATTGCAGTCTGCAGCTCAATGTCCAAGTGGAGACCAGTTATGAGTAGTGTTCCTCAGGGGTCAGTACTGGGGCCGGTGCTGGTTAAAATCTTTGCTGACAACATAGACAGTAGGATAGAGTGCACCCTCAGCAAGTTTGCTGGTGACACCAAGCTGTGGGGCGCAGTCAAGACACAGGAGGAAAGGGATGCCATCCAGAGAGACCTGGACAGGCTTGAGAGATGGGCCCATGCAAACCTCATCAAGTTCAACCAAGCCAATTGCAAGGTCCTGCACCTGGCTCAGGGCAATCTCAACCACAAATCCAGGCTGGTCCAAGAATGGACTGAGAGCAGCCCTGAGGAGCAGGAATTAGAGGTGTTGGCAGATGAGAAACCCAAGATGACCTAGCAACATGCACTCACAGCCCAGAAACCCAACTGCATCCTGGGCTGTGTAACAAGAAGCATGGCCAGCAGGTCAAGGGAAGAGATTCCACCCCTCTAATCTGCTCTGGTGAGACTCCACCTGGAGTATTGTGTCCACCCCTAAGGCCCCCAACATAAGAAGGACAGGGACCAGTCGGAATGGGTCCAGAGGAGGGCCACTAAAATGATCAGAGGGCTGGAGCACCTCTGCTATGAAGACAGGATGAGAGAGATGGAGTTGTTCAGCCTGGAGAAGAGAAGGCTCCAGGGAGACCTTAGAGCTCCTTCCAGTACCTGAAGGGGCTACAGGAGAGATGGGGAGGGACTCTTGATCAGGGAGGGGAGCGATACAACAAGGGGTAATGGTTTTAAACTGGAAGAGGGCAGATTTAGATGAGACCTCAGGAAGAACTTCTTTGCTGTGAGGGTGGTGAGAGCCTGGCCCAGGTTGCCCAGAGAAGCTGTGGCTGCCCCATCCCTGGAGGGGTTCAAGGCCAGGCTGGATGGGGCTTGGAGCAACCTGGTCTGGTGGGAGGTGTCCCTGCCCAGGGCAGGGGGTCGAAACTCTATGACCTTTAAGGTCCATTCCAACCCAAACAGTTCTATGACTCTATGATAGTTGCATTATCGACCTCAGTGTCCTACAAAAAAATATGGGGGAGGATTAACACAGGTGTGCCAGGAACAGTTAATCTGAAAAAGTCTCACTGACTCTATTTTCTCTTTTCTCTGGGAGCACCTCTGTGTTTTGCAGCACATTGCAAGCTGTGCCACCCCTGCATTCACTCTCTGCTACCCCAATGAGTGGGATTTTGGATAAAACCAAGGGCTTTGGCAGTTTCCTAACCAAATCTTGGGTTGGTTCCCCATTCCCCCATCCCCTTACAATTAAATATTGCACCTGTTCCAAATGTTACATTCCCAAGCCTTTTGTAGAAACACTGGTGAAGTGGAGATAAGCTCATTGCTGAAAGCCTTGAATCTCACCTGTTTATTTTCTTCTGCTATTAGCTTTTCCATATTGATAATATCCCTCTTTCTGGCAATACTTTGAATTGTGCTCTAGTACCCAACCAAAAGCATTAGCTTTCAGACACAAAAGAGCCTATTCATCTTCTGCTGCACCATTGCCTCCTGCTGCTATGAGGAATTCCTCCAAATCAACTGGGCTCTCAACTCCTTTGTTGAAAGTGTTGTCTTTGTTTTTTCACTAACACTCATTATTATGTTGGCAGGATGGGGTTTTTTTTACATCCATTTACCTTAGGAAGTATCTTCCAGGTTTTGAAAACTTTTGAGCTTCACCTAGCATCCTACCTCATTATTATGTTGGCAGGATGGGGTTTTTTTACATCCATTTACCTTAGGAAATATCTTCAAGGTTCTGAAAACTTTTGAGCTTCACCCAGCATCCTACCATATGGCCCTTTCTGGGTTTCTTTGGATTTGCTGCCACCTTCACAAATTCAAATCACTGCCCACTATCAGCTTCCTTGCTGAGTAACTCCTTCTTGGTAAGCTCTCACAAGCCTGGTGAGGGTTACTCTTCCCATAGTCCCTTTCTGATCATTTTACAGCCTTTAATCAAATACTCAGTCCTCCTCACATTGCAAGACTGAGTTTTCAGTCTTATGTGAGTCACAAAGTTCCACCTTTCTTTTCATACTTCTCACATCAAAGCATTTCCCTCATATTTTTCAGTTGTATTTAGACCCTGGTTCCCCTCCAATGCCTGTACTGTACTTTCAGAATTATTGTTCCCCGAGCTAGCAGGGAACAGTAAAACAAGTAAATAATCAACAACTGTGAAATACAACCATTCCAACCACCTCCCTTCTTGCTGGCACACAGCACTTACTTCAACAGAAGATGAAGCATGGTTTCCAGAGGGATTCAGATCTGCTGGGACTTTTAACTGCTCTCTTTTTCTGGTTTCCAGAATGTTTTATTATTTTGCCCTGAAATGAAGAAAGACAGACTATCAGATCGAGTTTTCTTTCCTTCAACAACTATTTGATCAGCACTACATAAGGGCTGCTCTGCACCAAAATTCTACCAAATCCTGCAAGAGCCCTTTGTGAGTCCAGTTCCTCTAGAAACAAGTCAACTGGCATGACTGGTTTTGCTGACAATGTGCTTTTCATCTAGAAATATAAATTCTACCAAATCCTGCAAGAGCCCTTTGTGAGTCCAGTTCCTCTAGAAACAAGTCAACCATTGGCATGACTGGTTTTGCTGACAACGTGCTTTTCATCTAGAAATATGCTTTGAAATCTTGGCTACCATTAAAATGTTTAGGTATATAAATGTTTATATACCAATTTCTCCCTCCTGATCCATCTTGGGTGACAACTGTTGGGTGAAAAAGAAGGAAGGGGCCAGGAAAACTGCCCAGCTTCTCAATCTGGCTGCACCTGCTACTGCCCGAGAGCAGGTTTGGTTCTGCAACATGTTCTTTATCACCTCTCTACAAACCAAGACACGTAGAAATGCCATGACATCAATGAAACACCTCGCAGACACCACAGTCGCATCGCACCAGGGTTGATCCTTCTCTAGGTAGCCTTGATGAAGAGGAGAGGGTCTAGATG
Organism: Calidris pugnax; assembly: GCF_001431845.1. Classification (NCBI taxonomy): domain Eukaryota; kingdom Metazoa; phylum Chordata; class Aves; order Charadriiformes; family Scolopacidae; genus Calidris; species Calidris pugnax. Next base: position 10,661,859 of record NW_015090828.1, on the reverse strand, counting down.
CAAAGGTTGCGATGCCCTCACCCAGGAGCAACTCCTTCCTAATAATGCTGTGGAATTTTCTATCTGCTGGCAGCCCTGCAGATCTAGAATGCAGCTGCTCTGAAGGTAAAAAAATGACCCTTCAGCCCCTGACACCTTTCTTACAAGCTCTTGCAATTGAAGCAAAAATACACTGAAAGAGAATGTAAATCAAAACGTCGAAGTACCCACCCGTGAAGCTATATTGGGATGCTGACCTATGTGTATTTACCATTTTGTGATTGTAACAGTCCTGAATAAGACCTGATGAACACGACTAGAAACTGTATTACAAATACAAGTAGTGCGTGTTACTGAAAATGTATGGCTGATGATTCCTGTGCACAAAACCCAGGAAATTCTGAACTATGATTTCTAGAACAAACCTATTTCATCCCTCTTGTATTCTGAATTGCTGAATTACACGGTATTCACTTTTATGCTTTAATATTTCTGCAGTGTTACTAAGTTACAGTAATGTGGAACAACGTTTTATCTGCCTTCAGACAGATCATGGTCTCAGATAGACAAGCATAAATTTGGAGTAACTCAATTGTTCTTGTGTTTTCTCAGGATTTACACTAATTTAAGCTAACAATTGTCTCCAGACCATTGAATTACATTGCCTTACAAGGCAATACTTTAATGTTACTATTCTTTAAATTAATATAAACATGCCTTTCATTTATATTTTATATAAGATTCGCCTAAAATGCAATAATTCAATTACCTTGTTTTATAGATATTGAACATTCAAGTAGGCTTTTATCAGTGCCAGAACTGTTCCTACTGACAAAACTCAAAGCAAGACCGAACTCTAAATGTGCACACATTTACATTTGTAAGCTGAGACTTCAACGGTGAAAATATAATTACTAAAATTTCACAGAGTTAGACAAAATTATGTTCTATATATGGGATCTTCTAAATGTGCATCTGTTTCAGCCTGCAACCTGCATATACCATGCCAAATCTTGCTCATCCCAAAATCAGCGTAGCTGAGCTCCCCTTGGCTCCAATGGGAACCAAACGTGACCTATGTTGCCTGTTGGTAAAAGAGAGTTGAAAAAAATGCAGTGTTAAATACTTGCTTGATATAACTTTGTTACCTGAAAAACCTCTTTCTTCAAACACAGCAAAGCACACCAGTTCTCGTGGAAAACTTTATCTGTGTTTGAAGTTCACCCACCAAGAGAGACAATTCTCAAATATCCAGTCACACAAACAGGATCAGGAAAAAAAGAAAAAAAAAATATATAGAAATGCTGCTTCTTACTTTTTATGCAACTTAATCCCACCCTCCTACACGCTGGTAGGATGTAGGAAGAATAGCCATTTGTTCAGATTAAATCCACCATACAGTAGAGAACAAATTCTTTGGATCACTAACGTGCTTAAAGAACATCTGCACTTAAAGCACGTGCAGGAGAGGGGCACATAGATACTTGGAGCAGGCTACACTTTTATCCCTTAGTGGAATCTTCTGCAGAGGGAGTCCAACAGCCTGTATGAAGGGGGAAAAGCTTGGTGGCAAAGTGACATTTCTCTGTCTGATCATGTTTTCCTTCCCCCATTCTCCACGGTTGATTTTCAGAGACTATCGCAACTCACAGGAGATGCCCCACTAATTTCACAGGACTCTGGTCATATTGCAACCCCCCGCACCAATGATTTAATCCCTCAGTTATCTCCTTTCATACATATTCAGGAATTGCGATAACAAATTAAGTAACTCTAGAGATACCAGAGACAAATCAAGAGACTGAAATTTCAGGTGGTGGTGGTACCCATCCACCTTCTCATCGGTGAGCACCAAGCTGTGAGTGAAAGCTGCCACCCCTCCCAGCCAATAAATATTCAACCCTAAAGTTTTCCTGTGATTACAAATCAAATCTGTTTCCATCTGGCCATCAAAGCTGAAGCAGCACTCAGCCAAAATATCACTGACTGTTTTCTATGGCTGCGAAGTCTTTTAAACATTACCTATGCTTTACTTTTTATGTAAAAATAAGAGTGCAGCCACTAAGGTAGGTGAACATGGAGCGTGATGTAATTAAAAAAAAGAACTGGCATTATATCTTCAAATAAAGTGGCACAAAGACTTGGGTATATTCAGTGTCTCATAAAATGTTTGTGGAAAAGGGCTGATTGTTTCACAGCATACATCCAGTGTCCTTGAACAGCAAATGGATTAACATATGAATTACCAGAAAAAGCAATAATCATTGTTTCCAAAGATGAAACTCTTTCCTTATGCCCACATTAAATATTCAATTTTCCCCTCTAAACAAATATCTTATATACTGACAAGGAGGAAGAAAGAAGAAATGATGCACAAATGCAAGATGAAATCATCCATCTGTCCAGCCTGTGGCCGAAGCTTTGCCATGATCCTGTGAGTTAATCCTCTGGATGGGAAACATCCTCCTGGACCTGCTCCCACTGAACCTGGCCAGCCTTGCAGAGCTACAAAAACCTCTCCCCACTCAGATTATCCCTCATCTTTCCCCCTGAGCTACATATACACATGAAAAAAAATTATCTGATGTAAACCAAACTGAGTGATCTTTTCTACAAGCCAAGGATCTCCTTCTGGGTTTTGTGCAATAACAGAGATGAAGTTCATTTTTCATATAATTGCTACAAAAATATTATTCCAAGGCCCAATATTGCCTTTTTGTTCAAGCAAACCTCATGCTGAAGTGAAGATTTTTATTTTATTAGTGTTTGTATAAGAACAAAGGAAGTTCTTTCTTTTATTTACTCTGTAAGGCAAAGAAATTAACAGTAAACATTAAAATACTACAAGGGTTTAGATATTTCTGACCCCAACCAGCTCCGGTTTAATGGATGTGTATTTTTCCTCTGTATAATGAATGTTTCAAAATATACTCAGTGAAAAGGAAGACTATTTATCTTTTTAATATTTAATATTTTGCAGCCATATATATGGAAACAATTTACCATGAGTATACTTCTGGTGAAAGCAAACAGCTCCATTACAAGGCTGAAATGTAGCTTTGATTGCAAAACCTCCCAAACACCCATGTTTTGCATCGTGAATGTCAAATAAAAAACAGTCAACCCCAAAATCTTGAGATGAACTGTACATAAGCCAGCAAGTAATCAAATGCAAAATATGATTTAATATCTTGCATAGTGGTTCATGCCCATATCTATGTATTATGACATTACATTCTCCTTTAGATAATTTTTGGTAGAGAAATTCAACCATGTTCCATCTCATATTAAAAGTGATTATGTGATAATTTCAGCCTCACCAGAGCAGAACAGCCTCTAGGGGCTCCTCTCTCTGCATCACTTTCCTCATAAAAAAATAAAATGCAACAGGTGCCAAGCACTGCCAAAAGGCAAAAGTCACCCAGGCAAGTATTGCTGCTCTTGCACTGGAGAAGATCAGATCTTTGCCCGACAAAACTTCCCAGCGGAGGTGAATTTTAGGGGCAGGATCATCCTCTAGCAGACTGAAGGGAAAGAGCACATGCTACAAAGACTAGAGAGCTGCCCTCCCCTAGAAGCAGCTTCTAGGAAAGGAAGAATTCTTCAAAGGAAGAAAAAAAAAAAAGGGTTGGCCAATCCTGGTGGCCAACAGGGCATGAGAGGCAGTCGGGACCCCTGCTCGACCATGCTGAGGCCCAGCTCCTAAAGCATTTCCTCTTTGCATCCCACAGGCACTGCCAAACTCTCTGTCCAGCCACCAAATGAGTGTCCATACTCATCTCCTGCCATGCTGCTCTCCCCCTTACACACTACCCTCTGGTGAGACCTCACCTGGAGCATTGTGTGCAGGTCTGGAGCCCTCAATATAGGAAAGACATGGACCTGATGGAGAGGGTCCAGAAGAGGGCCACAAGGATGATCAGGGGGTTGGAGCCCCTCTGCTACAAGGACAGGCTGAGGGAGCTGGGGTTGTTCAGCCTGGAGAAGAGGAGGCTCTGGGGAGACCTAATAGCAGCCTTCCAGTACCTGAGGGGCCTACAGGAAGGCTGGGGAGAACCTGTTTAGAAAGGCCTGCAGTGACAGGACAAGGGGCAATGGCTTTAAGCTGGAGGGGAGCAGATTTAGATTGGAGATGAGGAGAGGGTTCTTTACTATGAGGGTGGTGGAGCACTGGAACAGGTTGCCCAGGGAGGTGGTTGAGGCCCCATCCCTGGAGATATTCAAGGTGAGGCCTGACGAGGCCCTGGGCAACCTGGTCTAGTTGGGGGTGTCGGACTAGATGACCTTTGGAGGTCCCTTCCGGCCTGGACAATCCTATGATTCTATACCTGAATGTTCCTCTGGAAGAAGGGACCTTGCACCAAGAATCCTGCTTCCCTGAGCTCTGGGGCTATTTTCTCTATTTTGCAACGTTTTCTTTGTTCTTACATTTTGCACACTTAGACATGCACTGCCAATTACACTCAATTTATCTATTCCTGCATTACAAATTTCTAAACGGGCCCTGTTCATCCTTTCAGTTTTGTTAATAAATCACTTTGGTCGCATGCAGATGCCTGCCAAAATAAGCAAGATGCATGAGACTGAGTTACGAGCATTTATTAATTAGAGGGATCAAGGTGTCACAAGCACAAAACATCCATCCCAAACAGAGAGCTGGCAAACTATCAGCGTAGTGCACCACTACAGCAATGGGATAAACACACACAAAAAAAGCAGCATCTGTAACCTTTCCGTTCTACAAGCCCCCATTATTACATTAAATTTCTAATTTTTATCCCTGAGGCTCCAGGTGGGGGAACACAAACTACACATTACAGAATCATGGAATTGTTGGAGTTGGAAGGGACCTTCTAGAGATCATCCAGTCCAACTCCCCTGCCAAAGCAGGGCTGCCCAGAGCACATCACTCAGGAGCATCCAGGTGGGGCTTGAAGATCTCCAGAGAAGGGGACTCCACACCCTCCCTGGGCAGCCTCTGCCAGGGCTCTGCCACCCTCACCCCAAAGAAGTTCTTCCTCATGTTTAGATGGAACTTCCCATGTTCCAGCTTGTGCCCGTTGCCCCTTGTCCTGTCACTGGGAACCACTGAAAAGAGTCCAGCTCCAAATTACACATTATTTCTATTCCTGTCACTGGGAACCACTGAAAAGAGTACAGCTCCAAATTACACATTATTTCTAATTTTTCCTTGAGCCAGTCCAGCTACGCCCATCCAATTCCACATTATTTGTACTGGACCTTAAACACAGCTCTATGTTGAAAATATCAAACTATCATGGAAAATATTCCAATGTAGCAGTATTCCCTTTGAGCCCTGCAGGAAGCACAGACACGCATCCCTGCTGGCAGCACGGTACTTGTACCATCTTGTCCAAGTGCCACCCTGTCTCCAGCCTGGATGCCAGCCCCGTTTTGCAGGAACTAAGTAGATAATTGTACCACCTGCTTTCCAGACCCTCTGATGCCCTATTTCATCATCTGTGGCAGCTGAAAGCAGAAGCAAGTTTCCACTGTGACACTGGGCATTAATAACCCATAAATAAACCGTCACGTTGAGAGCAGGAACAGCTTGTGGGGTGGATACAATTCTCCTCCCCTGGTAGGAACAGAATGGAAGGACACATCAAGTCTTCACTACCTGCATTAGCAGACTGACTCTGTCTCCGAGCAGACAGGGAACATTGCCCAAGACCTACCAAATCCCCAGAACACAACCCCCTCTGAGCTGCTGGGATCCCTGGACTCCCTGCTAGCCATGGGCACAGCTAACACAACCCTGCACGCACAAAAACCAAGAAACACACCCACCACCACCACCCCAGTGAAGACCTGCTCCTCAAGATTAAATATTCCCCAAGGTCCTTCCCACCCCCAGAGCCAACAGTCTGCTGGGAACCTTTGTTTAAGCAGGGGTGACAAGAGATATATTCTTAACTAGAGGTTTTTTATTCTCATATATTCAATATAGCTGCAACCCCTAGTCACTTTTGTTTCATTTTATAACTGTTTAATTCACTTTGCTTCTCCAGCACACAGAAGCCAGCTGGACGTGGAAATGTATTGAATGAAGCAATTCTCTGGAACCCATCTCTTGTTTTCTATCAGCCTTGCTGCCTCCAGAAAATGCCATAGTAGATGTCATGGCTGAGGACTTCAAATAGTCGATACAGCTGAATTTCCACTATCACCTTTCCCCCTGCAATATCTAGCACTTTTTTTAAACCTTTCTGCCCTGGCTGACAAACTACTGACACAGGCACAAGGTGGGATACAACCACCTAAATGGAGATGTGACAAAGTCATCAGAAGCTCAAAGGTGGCATTTTTTTTTGCTCCGTTTCAGTCTGCCACCACCGTGTCTTGTTTGGGCTGGCTCATTAAAAAGCCATAAAGGTTGCTCAGTCGTGCTCAGACTACAGATTTCCATATTCATATTGTTTCTAAATATTTAAATAACCGTCTTGCAGTGACAGCTGCGTGGTTTCTGAGGTGCTTACCTCCACAATAACGGTTTACTACCAAGCAGCCAATTTCTGAATTTGAATTTTAGCTGCTGAACTGCCTAAAAGACAGGGAATGTCTGAGCAGGTGTTTACATCTTGCACATTAACGCAACGGAGGTTAGCACAGTCAAGACCTGCCAAGATAATAGAGAAGGATTTTGTACATTTGCAAGTCAAAAAACATTAAATTTTTATGAGCAATTTTGAATCTGGCCTGTTGCTGCCACCTTCTCTTTGCTTATTCATCTACAAACCCAAACTCAACGAGGTTCACAACCACAAGCATGACCAGCAGGTGGAGGGAGGTGATTCCACCCCTCTACTCTGGTGAGACTCCACCTGGAGTCTTGTGTCCACCTCTGGCCCCCAACATAAGAAGGACAGGGACCTGTTGGAGCAAGTCCAGAGGAGGCCATGAAGATGATCAAAGGACTGGAGCACCTCCACAATGAAGAGAGGCTGAGAGAGTTGGAGTTGTTCAGCCTGGAGAAGAGAAGGCTCCAGGGAGACCCTAGAGCTCCTTCCAGTACCTGAAGGGGCTACAGGAGAGATGGGGAGGGACTCTTCATCAGGGAGTGGAGCAATAGGACGACAGGTAATGGTTTTGAACTGAAAGAGAGATTTAGATTAGATATTAGGAAGGAATTCTTTGCTGTGAGGGTGGTGAGAGCCTGGCCCAGGTTGCCCAGAGAAGCTGTGGCTGCCCCATCCCTGGAGGGGTTCAAGGCCAGGCTGGATGGGGCTTGGAGCAACCTGGGCTGGTGGGAGGTGTCCCTGCCCAGGGCAGGGGGTTGGAACTGGATGATCTTTAAGGTCCCATCCAACCCAAACCATTATATGATTTTTCCCTTGTATCTTGTCTCCTATACGAACTGCAAATTTCTGCCTGCCCTCACACCATATAACAAAGATATGAAAGAAAACAATTATGTCCGCATCAGTATAAGATTTATAAGTGTTTGCTGTTAATTATCATGGAAATAACAGCAACCACCAAACTACAAACTCAGCCTTGTCATGACCAAGTTGTAACCCACCACCATCAACGTGAGCTGAGTTGGTTTCAATGATTTCTGTGAGAAGCCTTGGCCAACTTGGCTCATTTTACCCAAAGAAAGGTATTGCACCCATATTTTTTTTTTGGTGCAAATACTGTCAGGCAGCTGGAAAACACAAACTCTGTATGTCACACCACTGCAGTCAGACAGGAACATATAATACAGCCTCTCCTCACTGCCCCTCCAGTGTCCCCACTCAATTGAAACCATTTTCTTCTGCCACCATCAAGGTTAATTATCCTACAGTAGTTAATCTGCATAGGCAAACACTGCTTGCATTTAACAATTTGGTATGCAGCAATGCAGCGTGGCCTGCCTTACCATCACTTTTTTTCCCCAAGGATTGCCTCATAAAAAGCAAGAATTGCTGCTTTTTAATGTCCTACCACTCTTAAAGCTCCTAATTTCTAAACAACCACTTGGGTATTGTCCATATTGCAGAATCCTCCTATGTGGAACCCCAGCTGCCTGGGCATACAATTTTAAATATGATTGAGATGACCAACCCTTCTTCTAATAAGCAGTGATAAATAATCCCAAATAGATACTTAATATGAGGGTAGTTGTCCTTCACCTACAATTGCCCTTTTCCATCCATAAAGGGAGAGGTTTTAGTCTCACCTATATATCTACTAATAATTTTCCCTCCCATGTTAACATTTCCAGTGCTATTTGACATTTCATTCTCAGGATTTTCTCTTCCAATTATTTTTTATTGGCTGTGGTTTTATTTCTTCTGTTAGAAGAACACAAGGGCATCTGCCAGAAATTCAACCCCTGCTGCAGAAGCTAGGTATCAACACCTCCATGAAGACAACAGGCTTGCAATTAAAAAATAAAATAAAAATTAAAAAAACACCCAAACCCTAACTTGTACTTGGAATCTTAGAATTGTCTAGGTTGGAAGGGACATTTAAGATCATCTAGTCCAACCAGCAACATCACTGGTAAAAAAAACCCATCACTAAACCATCTCACTAGGCTCTATGTCAACCTGTCTGTTAAATACCTCCAGGGATGATGCCTCAACCACTTCCCTGGGCAGCCCATTCCAAGACTTAATAACCCGTTCAGTGTCAAAATGTTTCCTAATATCCAATCTGAACCTCCCCTGGTGCAACTTGAGGCCATTTCCTCTTGTCCTATCGCCTGTGACTTGGGAGAAGAGACCAA
>NW_015090828.1:10611261-10650351 GCF_001431845.1 Calidris pugnax | reverse complement strand
TGGACCTTAAACACAGCTCTATGTTGAAAATATCAAACTATCATGGAAAATATTCCAATGTAGCAGTATTCCCTTTGAGCCCTGCAGGAAGCACAGACACGCATCCCTGCTGGCAGCACGGTACTTGTACCATCTTGTCCAAGTGCCACCCTGTCTCCAGCCTGGATGCCAGCCCCGTTTTGCAGGAACTAAGTAGATAATTGTACCACCTGCTTTCCAGACCCTCTGATGCCCTATTTCATCATCTGTGGCAGCTGAAAGCAGAAGCAAGTTTCCACTGTGACACTGGGCATTAATAACCCATAAATAAACCGTCACGTTGAGAGCAGGAACAGCTTGTGGGGTGGATACAATTCTCCTCCCCTGGTAGGAACAGAATGGAAGGACACATCAAGTCTTCACTACCTGCATTAGCAGACTGACTCTGTCTCCGAGCAGACAGGGAACATTGCCCAAGACCTACCAAATCCCCAGAACACAACCCCCTCTGAGCTGCTGGGATCCCTGGACTCCCTGCTAGCCATGGGCACAGCTAACACAACCCTGCACGCACAAAAACCAAGAAACACACCCACCACCACCACCCCAGTGAAGACCTGCTCCTCAAGATTAAATATTCCCCAAGGTCCTTCCCACCCCCAGAGCCAACAGTCTGCTGGGAACCTTTGTTTAAGCAGGGGTGACAAGAGATGTATTCATAACTAGAGGTTTTTTATTCTCATATATTCAATATAGCTGCAACCCCTAGTCACTTTTGTTTCATTTTATAACTGTTTAATTCACTTTGCTTCTCCAGCACACAGAAGCCAGCTGGACGTGGAAATGTATTGAATGAAGCAATTCTCTGGAACCCATCTCTTGTTTTCTATCAGCCTTGCTGCCTCCAGAAAATGCCATAGTAGACGTCATGGCTGGGGACTTCAAATAGTCGATACAGCTGAATTTCCACTATCACCTTTCCCCCTGCAATATCTAGCACTTTTTTTAAACCTTTCTGCCCTGGCTGACAAACTACTGACACAGGCACAAGGTGGGATACAACCACCTAAATGGAGATGTGACAAAGTCATCAGAAGCTCAAAGGTGGCATTTTTTTTTGCTCCGTTTCAGTCTGCCACCACCGTGTCTTGTTTGGGCTGGCTCATTAAAAAGCCATAAAGGTTGCTCAGTCGTGCTCAGACTACAGATTTCCATATTCATATTGTTTCTAAATATTTAAATAACCGTCTTGCAGTGACAGCTGCGTGGTTTCTGAGGTGCTTACCTCCACAATAACGGTTTACTACCAAGCAGCCAATTTCTGAATTTGAATTTTAGCTGCTGAACTGCCTAAAAGACAGGGAATGTCTGAGCAGGTGTTTACATCTTGCACATTAACGCAACGGAGGTTAGCACAGTCAAGACCTGCCAAGATAATAGAGAAGGATTTTGTACATTTGCAAGTCAAAAAACATTAAATTTTTATGAGCAATTTTGAATCTGGCCTGTTGCTGCCACCTTCTCTTTGCTTATTCATCTACAAACCCAAACTCAACGAGGTTCACAACCACAAGCATGACCAGCAGGTGGAGGGAGGTGATTCCACCCCTCTACTCTGGTGAGACTCCACCTGGAGTCTTGTGTCCACCTCTGGCCCCCAACATAAGAAGGACAGGGACCTGTTGGAGCAAGTCCAGAGGAGGCCATGAAGATGATCAAAGGACTGGAGCACCTCTGCTATGAAGACAGGCTGAGAGAGTTGGAGTTGTTCAGCCTGGAGAAGAGAAGGCTCTGGGGAGACCCTAGAGCTCCTTCCAGTACCTGAAGGGGCTACAGGAGAGATGGAGAGGGACTCTTGATCAGGGAGTGGAGCAATAGGACGACAGGTAATGGTTTTAAACTGAAAGAGAGATTTAGATTAGATATTAGGAAGGAATTCTTTGCTGTGAGGGTGGTGAGAGCCTGGCCCAGGTTGCCCAGAGAAGCTGTGGCTGCCCCATCCCTGGAGGGGTTCAAGGCCAGGCTGGATGGGGCTTGGAGCAACCTGGGCTGGTGGGAGGTGTCCCTGCCCAGGGCAGGGGGTTGGAACTGGATGATCTTTAAGGTCCCATCCAACCCAAACCATTATATGATTTTTCCCTTGTATCTTGTCTCCTATACGAACTGCAAATTTCTGCCTGCCCTCACACCATATAACAAAGATATGAAAGAAAACAATTATGTCCGCATCAGTATAAGATTTATAAGTGTTTGCTGTTAATTATCATGGAAATAACAGCAACCACCAAACTACAAACTCAGCCTTGTCATGACCAAGTTGTAACCCACCACCATCAACGTGAGCTGAGTTGGTTTCAATGATTTCTGTGAGAAGCCTTGGCCAACTTGGCTCATTTTACCCAAAGAAAGGTATTGCACCCATATTTTTTTTTTGGTGCAAATACTGTCAGGCAGCTGGAAAACACAAACTCTGTATGTCACACCACTGCAGTCAGACAGGAACATATAATACAGCCTCTCCTCACTGCCCCTCCAGTGTCCCCACTCAATTGAAACCATTTTCTTCTGCCACCATCAAGGTTAATTATCCTACAGTAGTTAATCTGCATAGCAAACTCTGTATGTCACACCGCTGCAGCCAGACAGGGACATATAATACAGCCTCTCCTCACTGCCCCTCCAGTGTCCCCACTCAACTGGAACCATTTTCTTCTGCCACCATCAAGGATAATTATCCTACAGTAGTTAATCAGCATAAGCAAACACTGCTTGCATTTAACAATTTGGTACGCAGCAATGCAGCATGACCTGCCTCACCATCACTTTTTTTTTTCCCAAGGATTGCCCCATAAAAAGCAAGAATTGCTGCTTTTTAATGTCCTACCACTCTTAAAGCTCCTAATTTCTAAACAACCACTTGGGTATTGTCCATATTGCAGAATCCTCCTATGCGGAACCCCGGCTGTCTGGGCATATAATTCTAAATATGATTGAGATGACCAACCCTTCTTCTAATAAGCAGTGATAAATAATCCCAAATAGATACTTAATATGAGGGTATTTGTCCTTCACCTACAATTGCCCTTTTCCATCCATAAAGGAGGAGGTTTTAGTCTCACCTATATATCTACTAATAATTTTCCCTCCCATGTTAACATTTCCAGTGCTATTTGACATTTCATTCTCAGGATTTTCTCTTCCAATTATTTTTTATTGGCTGTGGTTTTATTTCTTCTGTTAGAAGAACACAAGGGCATCTGCCAGAAATTCAACCCCTGCTGCAGAAGCTAGGTATCAACACCTCCATGAAGACAACAGGCTTGCAATTAAAAAATAAAATAAAAATTAAAAAAACACCCAAACCCTAACTTGTACTTGGAATCTTAGAATTGTCTAGGTTGGAAGGGACATTTAAGATCATCTAGTCCAACCAGCAACATCACTCTGATAAAAACCATCACTAAACCATGTCTCTAAGCACTAGGTCAACCCAGCTTTTCAATACCTCCAGGGACGGGGCCTCAACCACTTCCCCCCATCTCTACACCCTCCTTTCAGAGAGTTGGAGAGAGCGAGAAGGTCTCCCCTCAGCCTCCTTTTCTCCAGGCTCAACACCCCCAGCTCCCTCAGCCTCTCCTCAGGAGACTTGTTCTCCAGACCCTTCACCAGCTCCGTTGCCCTTCTCTGGACCCGCTCCAGCCCCTCAAGGTCTTTTTTGTGGGAAGGGGCCCAAAACTGGACCCAGCCCTTGAGGTGGGGCCTCACCAGTGCCCAGAACAGGGGGACCATCACCTCTGAGTCCTACTCACCTCCCTTGCTCTGCTTTGCTGCCTGTTTTGGTTTGGGATTTTGAGTTATTTGTGGGTTTTGCTCTAGGTTCGTTTGTTTGTTGGTTCATCCTGTTGGGTTTTTTAACAGACCAAGTGGTATCTCTGAGTTCAGGTAGGACCAAGCCTGAGTTATAAAATAAAAAAAAAGAAAAAATGAGATTCCACTGACATTAAAAGGCCTCATTACCACAGAAGCATGACACCAACAAACACTACTCCGATGCAGATGTGGGAACTCCAAAAGGACCGGGGATGTTTCCATCAAGATTTGAATACTCCTGGTTTTATTTTCATTCCTTATTCCCTATAAGGAAATCCTGCCCTCAATTTCAATTAACCCAAACTTTAAAACTGGAAAATATTTTTCAAGTCTTTTGCTCATCCACCATTTAGTGCGTAAGTATTCCCAAGGAGACACTGCAGAATTATTTTTTTTAACCTTTTTGTGTGTGTGTTTGGTTTTTTTTTAAGCAATGTAATTGCAGCAGAATAGTTTTTCTTTATCACTATGGCTTTAAAAACTAAACTATTTTACTGCTCATTTTTTTCAGCATCATTTCAATTACCGCCAGCAAAGCTACTGCACTCTGCCAAAGTGCCACTGTATTCCTTACCAGCAGAGCACCAGCTGCAGTCATTTAAGCTGGCTATTGTAGAGTAATTAGCCAGACCATCGAAGGCCTGACCCGGCTGCTGAAGACACTCTGCCCTGGAAAAGTGAGTGGCTTCAGGAGAGACCCCAAGACACGACAGAGCAGCAGCGACGCTGAGATCACACGCGTGGGCACAACCTGGGGCCACTCAACTTTCCTCCTCCTCATCAAACTTCTGAAGTTTCCTCTTAAAATATCGTAGCCATTAGCCCTCTGACATCAAAATAAATGTTCTCATTACAGCCTGTGTGTACACCAGCTTTAAGGCCATCATTTTTTTTTTTTCTATTCCCCATTAGAGGTCACTTTTATCTAACACTTACAGCCTTTAATGTAGCCATGCATTTACCTTCTGTTGAGCGCTTTGTGTTGGTTAAGGTCATTACTTTTATTCAAACTGAGAACCACCAGAATTTCCCCATTATTTGCTCTCAAATACCCTTTATCCATTACCACATTTTGTTCATTTGCTCACAGTCCTCCAACTTGCAATTTTAATGGTTACGCAGTTGTTTCCTCTAATTGAGCAGTGACCTGTTAACTTCCAAGACTATTTTTATTCTTCACTACCTTAGGTTAATTTGCAGCCCCTTTTGCTGCTGAAACTGTATTTGTTATATTATGCAGAGAGGCAGGCTCTTTTTCTCTTTCTGGGCCTGTATACCAGCTCCTTTATCTTCATCACCCGTTTCCTTTCCCCTTTCTAGCACCATCCGTTTAGTGTTAGCACCGTGCTAAATCTTAGTTCTTTTGCCATTTGTGTGATTACAGCCAGGAACAGGGTGAATGCTTCCTGTTCTTCCAAAAGTTCAACACCTTGCTACTCGGTCACTGCAACAGTTTTGCAGCTGCTGTTTTCACTTCCAACATATATTTCTTTCATCTTGCCAATTCTTGGGGTACTTTATCTAAAGGAAAGAGTGTTTGTCTTAGTTCTCTTTCCATAGTAGTTTGGTGTTGGCAAAAGTTTAGGTCTCTGCAAAAAGAAATTTGTAAACCACCTTACCAAAGCAGCTCTTCAGACACTACTCTAAATAGCCCCATAGATACCTGAATTTCTGAAGTTGCTCTTTCTATCAAATATTTCGGGGTTAGTCTTGGCAGGATTATGATAGATTGACACCGTTGAGGACACTGGAGGCTAAAAAGGGAGGAGGACAAGCATGTTTGTTCCTTCTCTGCTGATGAATGCCCCTGAATAACTCCTGCTGTGTGTTGCAGCCTGTGCAGCTCCTGAACGATGATACTTCACTGCTGCTGGCCCAAATCTTACATGATAACAAAGTCCAGACCCTCTGCTGGCAAATTTCTAATCCCTGGAATCATTGCTTTCCCATTTTGTGTCACCAGCCCCAGCACAGTCACTCCACCCCTGCTTCTCCAGGCTCCCCAAACAGCAGGTGCTTTTTGCTTCCCCTTTGCCTCCACAGAAGGGGCAGGCAGAGAGGTTGGCTGCCACAGACCTTCTAATTGCTTTAAACTACCCCATGCCAACTTGAAACAAGGCCAATAATGGAGAAGAGCTATAGATTTGGGTTATTTGCAGGGCTGCCACAACTCTGAAGCTGAATGGTACAGGGCAAAAAAAAAAAAAAGGTTCCACTCATCTGCAATTTCCAGGCCAGAGCTATTGCATTTCAAAGAGTAATTGGAGACTTGGCTTCGCTCTGATTTGGAACAAAAGCCACCATTTCCTAGTTCCCTCCTAAATGAAATCACTATCGCATCAGCAGCTTGCACCAGAGCCAGAAACCCCAGGAGGTAGAGCTCCAGCTCTGCACGAGCCTCAAACATGGGGAGATGGTCCATGTTGGAACTCAGAGGCTGCCCAAGATCCAGGTGAGCTGGTGGGAAGCTCAGTTCCTCCAGCAGCACAGCCACCCCCGGGGGAGGACCAGCACACCAAATATTTCATTTTCCATCAGCCTGCACGTTTTCCAGCTGCATTCATTGCCCCCCATCTCCCTCCATCTGGGAAGATTGCTTCAAGATTGGGAGAGATTTGAGCTTCAGAAAGGTTGCCTGCTCGCTCCCAACAATTTCATTGTATTATCGCTAAACCGGAACGTCGTTTTCTTACTCAATTCTCCTCCAATTCTACCCTTAAATAGACTGCAATTTTTCTCAGTCATGTTCCTCCAGACTATCTTCTGAAATTAACATGTCATCTGTACAATTTTCAAATTAGTGCAATTTAACATTTCTTGATTCCATTCACATTATTCCTCGGAAATTTTCTGCTGCAAAAAGTGACAGCAATATCTGAGCTGTATATTAAAAGTGTATATTAAAAGTTCTTCTTAGGTTCCTATGCAATGCTGCTATAGGGATTTGATAGACTGTATTAAAAAAACATTTTGAAACTTTTTGTTTCATAATTTTTTACTAAGCAAATATTGCCCCTGGGCAATATTAAATATATAGATTGTCTTTTTTCAGTTTTCTTTAGTTTTAAACTTTAAGAATGGGATGCCTTAACAAAAAGTCAATAAACATCATAAATTCTTACAAATAAAAATAAACAGGCCACTATTAAAAACACCTTTGCATCTAGTGAAGAAAAAACAGCACTATAATTAAAAGAATAACAGGTAATTACACTATGATCAGCAGTGTATGCAGAGGTACATTGGCTTGAAGTCAGTGGGCTTCACAAGGCCACCTCCCTATGACTGAAATGAAGTATAAACCTATATACTGCTGATTAAGGTTGTACACTCAGAGGATTTAATCAAACCTATTACTTATGATTGCTCCCTAGAGAGGTGCAATCATTATCCAGGTGTATTTCCAAAACTTCTGAAAATCCATAGTCCAACCAAGGCAATAACATTCCATTTTCTTCGGTCGTTCACTGCCAATTACAGGCTACTGTTCTCAAAATGCTGCACTTGCTACAATATAAAGTTACATTAGAGAGTTGTATTATAAATGTTTCTTCAATCTGTGAGCACATACAGTGAAATTTCATTAGCCTGCAGTTAATTAGCATTACTACTATGTTTGTATTTTCTTACCACGGAGGTATCTCGTTATGGATCCCACTGTGATACTCTCATCCAAAAACTGAGCAAACAGAAAACTTTCTTCCCTGAAAGCTTACAAAGCAAGTAAAAAATCAAGCAGAGGCAGGTGGGAAGTGATGAGCCAGTCTCAGTCAGAATTCCTTCCAGTCCTCCACAGGCATGTCAGAAATAGAGAGGACTATTGAATTTCTTGCCTAAAGAAAATAAGATGGTTTGTTACAAGAACAGCACATTCAGCTGAAAAGACCTGGCAAAATAATCCATCAGAGAACAAACTTGCTCTGGAGGAATCCACCTTGACCAGGAGATGTGCATGCAGGCTTGGCTGGGAGGTGAGGACATGACACAGCACACCAGCACTAGTGTGGTGTGACCAGTGTGGTCTAGACCATGACTAGAAAAAACAAGGTTCTACTGAGATTAGATGAGGGAGGAGGTAGGAACTTAGTGGCAATGTTGGGGTCAGCATCAAAGAAAAGACAAGGAAACCAGTGCCAAGTTTTTTTATCAGAGTTAGGTTGACGGTTGGACAAGATGATCTTTAAGGTCCCTTCCAACCTAGAAGAGTCTGTGATTCTGTGATAAGATGATGGGTCATTGGCATGGCGAGCTGCAAAGCATTATATTTAGAGTGGAAGTCTGTGATGAGAAAGGACACTATACACTCTTGCCAGGAGGAAAATACACATATAGTAACATGAAACAAACTGCATTGAACTTGAAGGCAAAATTCAGAGTTATCAGACCAATTTGAACTGTGTAAGTTTGGTAGAATCTAGTCATTGCCTTCCTGATTGCAGTAGATTCTGAATTCATTTTAGGACTAGCCAGGATTAAAGGCAGGGTAGAATCTAGTCATTGCCTTCCTGAGTTCAGTAAATTCTGAATTCATTTTAGGACTAGCCAGGATGAAAGGCATTATAGTATATTTTTGTTACAGTTTTCCCATTTCTTTCTCTTTCAAGGTGAATAAACCATAGTTTAAGCTGACACCTTCCTCCTAGAGGAGGTTTTAGACTTTCAAAATTGTATAAAGTCAGGGAAAGCAAGAGGTTGCAATGGCATGAGCTAGAAATCTCTGGACAGCTCTGGGGCAGGTAGAAGGTGTGGATACTGGTTATAGCTTTGGCAAGGTAAATACCTTAAAGCCATAATGAGGTTATGTCAGATGAAAAAAGTCATTCAAAAGAATCTGTTCTACCACCTTAACTGCTCTAGTGAAAATTAAAATAATAAATCATTCTTTGACAGGAAGCAATTTTTAAAAGCAGTTTTAGATTTGGACTTTGATGACCATCATTAGCTGTTGCACACCTTTCTCTATGCAATTTAGTAGAATGATACTTCCTATAAACAACAGAAAAATTAAGGGATTTAAGGTGTGTTGGTTCAATCCAGAAGAGATCAGTGTAGTTACTAAGATTTTAAGATAGATGAGTTTGTCTACTTCTACTGAATTAACTACAAAAATCAGAAACACTTTCCGTCATAAACGTACCTCTGTGGACTAGCTAGAAAATGAAACCTCCTAATAGTTTGAAATGTACCCAATTAAAAACAGATAGATTAGTAACCAGGAAACCAAAGCACTACCCAATTTGCAGCTATTATAGCTAAGCACGTTACAGATGCTCTTATTTACATATCAGCACAATACTAATAAACTTGGCTGGCAGCTTCCATACCGCATTAGGGGACACCAAACAAAAGCAAATACCAAACCAAGTGTGTTCCCTGGCAAATGATTCACACTTGTCTTTTTTTTCCCCTAACCTATTTTCAGACAGCAGGCCAAGTTATTAATAAAATCAGGAATGCATCAATAGGCCCTCGAAAGGTGGCTTTAGCGTCAGGAAAAACCTGCATTGGCAGAAAGAAACCTCTTTCCCAAAGTGTAGAGAGCAATTTCATGAATCTCAGCAAGTTATTGCATTTCTGTGTATCATCAGTTTACTGAAGTTGTTCTGCAATATTTGCAAATAGGTATGTCCCCAGCCTGCAGCAAATGCAAAATATTCAGCTTCATGTAGCCCAAGAATAGGTTTAGTTTAAATGAAGCAATCATAGCATATGACAGTGGTAAACTGCTACAGATCATCTTCCCTGTGCTAAGTTGATGATGCTCCTGACCATCTTTGTAGAATCCAGAGACTGTGACATAGAAGAAAAGACTTTGAGCACCAAGCACCCCAAACCAGCCATGGGAGCCAGCCGTGTTGGGCAAGAACACACCTGGTCTCATTCAAGAGCCAATGGTTTGCACACCCAATTAGTCAGTTTAGATGTTGGCTTCATCTGAAGTTGTAGCATAGACATTAACACCAAATGTAAAGTCCAGTGCAGAGATTCTGCTAAAGGATGACGTGCAGCCAGCAGAGCAGGAAGAGACATCCTTCTATCTCACTGAAGCAAGGAAGCTTTTTTGCAACCTGCTAGAGTAAAGGTGTGATCCAATCTGTATGGGGAGAAACAACTTCTGTTCTGATAAGACACAGCCTTTCTCTACTTAAAGGGACAATAGAGATAAGAGATTCAACCTGTCAACACCCTTGGGGACTCAAAAAATGGAGACTGGTAATAAAATGGAGATATTCCACCAAGAGTGAGAGAGGCATGCACAAAGGCCAACGTCCTTATAGCCCCCTTATCCAGGGAATAACACCTGGCTGAATCGGGGCAGGGGGAAGGGGGCAGTGGGAAGGGTCTTTTCCAATACAGCCTCCCCATGGTAAAAGCAAGCACGGTTTGGGGTTTGTGGTTTTTTAATCTCTTCACTTTCAGGGTGCTATGAATAAATGCAAGTATTTTCACTCCATCAAAGCTTTTGCACAAACCTTTTAATTGGGTAACAACAACAAGGTCTTCTCCATCCAGGCATTCAGCAAACCCCTAAGCTAGACCCTTGCCAGGCAGCAGGGCTACCCACAGCCAGTAATGGGACCAGTTCTCAGCTCAGCTATGGGGTTTGGAGGAAGAAGATGCTCCCCAAGAGTACCACCAGTATCTTCCAGCGAGTGCTGGGGCTGACTGGCATGCTCTAAGATTGGGGCATTTCTTGGGCCCCAAAGGCAAGTGACATGTCACACAGGATCAACATCTCAAGCCACCTGAAAAGAGCCTTTTGAACTGATCTTTATATGACAACAGGGCAGAACAAAAATGCTTTTTGATTCAGCAACCTTTTTTCCCCCCCCTGAAAAATTCCCAGGAAGGAAGGGAGCCAAGCAGAGAAATTGTAGGGAGGAAGAGGAAGGTAAGAGCAGCTGCAGGAAAAGCTGGTGAGGTAGCAGAGTTTGCTGTGATCCCAAAAGCCACCAAGGTGACTGAACCAAAGTCTGGAAGGAAGGACTGACCTGAAAGGATATCGTGGGTAGGAGGAGAATTGGGTATTAATCCTTTGTATTATTCTGTCTTATGTAATCTTCTATTTAAAAAGGTATTTATTCTAATGAGTAATCTAACGAAACATCTTTTTTAGTTAAAGAGGCTTTTAAATATTCTCTGAATGGCTAAGAGTAAGGTTTAAATACATCTGCCTCTGAGGTTTGACCATCTAAGAGGTCTGTCAGAAATCCCAAAGTACAATCTAATACAAAATTTAAGAGAAAAAAAAAATTATTCATTGGGCTTCCATGATATAACATTCCTTATCTTCACCTACAGCAGTCTCAGGATATTTCTCTTAATAAGCAGTCTTAATATGCTCCATTTAAAGTCTCTAACTCATTGGTTTTATTCTGCCATGAGTAAGGAAACATTTACGTAAACATTATAAAACTGTCAGCAACATCAGCTCTTCTTTTACCTCAGACATTTAAAAAGTTTATGGGTTGTAGTTTTCTGCATATTATAAGTAGATTTAAAGATTTACTGCTGTTATAGTCTGTGATATTGCCTAATAGCCCTCAGCCAGTTTGATACAGTAACTAACAGCCATAAAACTTGAGTTTTCATCACAGGAAAATCACGGTGCTCAACACACGGAGTGTCACATTTTTAAAAATAATGCAGAAGTGAATCAAGAGGAAACAGGAGAGAAAACCTTTGTTATGAATAACGGGGACAAAAGGAGCGATGAGATTATTTTACAGACTGTGTGAGATGATTTCCCAGGCAGAGCCTTATAGCGCTATTAGAGAAACACTGCGGTTTTCCAGTGTTTTAAAGAACAGTTGCAGTTTCTTCAGTAATATGGTGGAACAACCAGGAGTCAAAAATGCCCACAAAATCCTCACTCTGGCACAAACACGTAACCACACATTCGGCACACGCTGTTTCATACTTATTCATCCATTTGAACGCGCAACTACACACTCACTCACACTTGCAGCCTCAGATACATGTGTCATACTTATTCATCCATTTGAACGCGCAACCACACTCACACACACTTGCAGCCTCAGATACGTGTCAATTGTGCAAAGTGATGGTGTTGCTTTTTGTTTGTTGTGTGGGTGTTTATTTTTGTCAAAAGTAGGTTGACGGTTGGACAAGATAATCTTTAAGGTCCCTTCCAACCTAGAAGATTCTGTGATTTGGGGACATAACACGATTCCATGCCCTTCACTACTCTGATGTTTATAGGCCACGTTCCTGCACAAGGCCTGGTTGCTTTACTCCACTCTAGTGCCTCAAAGCAATTGTAAACCTTGTTCAACTGCCGAGCTAAATTGGATTTCCTGCACCTTTGAATCTCCAGAGCACAGGAAAGCATCTGGAGCCTCCCAGTAAGCCTGGCCTTGTGCTTCCCATAAAAGCAGCATGAGCACTAAAGACGATCTGCTTACACCGTGCGTTGTGTTCCTGCCATCTCTTCTCTCTCAATCTGCCTTTATTAAAATACTTCCACACTCTCTGGGCAATATTGTACTCAACATACAAGCAAAATCTTTTGTCTCATTTTTGCTTCACCTAGGAAACCTTGGGTTTATGGCAAATGCTAATTGTGGACTTAAAGACAAATCCATGGCCATGAGTACTGAGTGAAATACCCTGGCGTACACCCAGCAGGCCTCTAAATTATCACAATTATATTACGACTGAGCACAACTACCTCAGGGCAACTTGCTTTTTCAGTGAGAATGGAATAGCACCTGCTAAAGCTGTGCTGTACCTGTGAACTTCAGTTAAGAGATTTTACTTGAAATGCACCGGTTGCAATAGTTCACTCCAGCTGGAACCAGAATTAAAAAAAAAAAAAGCTTCATTATTTAGGAGGGGAATATCCCATGCCATTTTTCCCTTGTTCTCTTCTGCTGGCCAATTCCTTGCCCAACTGCCATTAAAGTGCAGAGGATTCACATTCTTGCTGAGCCAAGAAAGAGCAAAGCTTTGACTGAGGGCTGCCACACACTATCAGCCTTCTCTAGACACCAACATCCCATGTTTAAGAATTCACATTCTTGCTGAGCCAAGAAAGAGCAGCAAAGCTGCCACACACTATCAGCCTTCTCTAAACACCAACATCCCATGTTTAAGGTGTGAAGCATTTTCAGTAACACCACTTCAGTGTGTTTCTTTTTTTTTTTTTAAATTAAACTACTACCTTCTATTCACTTCAGTACTGAGCTGTAGCTGCCCAGCCCTATTCAGTATTTAGCTCTTATAAAATATTTACACAGTCGAGAGTCTCCCCAACTAAGAAATTACACCACTTAAAATGTCATCAGCCTCTACTGCTTTATACTCAACCCTAAAAATAAAGGTAAGAATTGGCACTGAGATACGATGTTTATCCCCAGCAGCTTACAGGTGAGGATTGGAACAATAACTCAGGAGAGACAAAGTCCTTATAGTTGGAGAGCTTTGTTGCCAGACCAGAAGAGGATGTTCAATGACAGTGTCAACAACCTCGCTTGCTTAGACATTCAGATGCAGAAATATAGAGGCAGCTGGGGAAAAGAACAAGGTAAACTGAATGGCAGAGTGATCTCACAATCTGAAATAACAGTCCTTGAGAGGGCACACTTCTGAGACCTTAAATAGCAAAGCGCTCAACTCATTTTTATCTTTTTTTTTTTTTCAAGTCATCCCCACATCTCCAATCATAGTGCACATTATGAGGCGAAAGAAGGGTGTTAAGACTTCAGAGGATTACAGAGGCCTACGTGATAAATGGAGAATACTTGGAAAATCTTGATTTGCATTAAAAGTTGTTATAGAAATATTTGGGAGTATTACATCTTGCCTCCCAAAGCAATCATTTTGGAAACAAGAACCCAAAGAGTCACTTGCCATGGACAGAAATGAGCTGTGTGTGCAGACTTGCCATGATTCTGGCACCACCACTAAGAACGCTCCCGCCAGGTAAGAGCCTGCCTCACTCTCTGCCTGTCTTCTCTAGAGAAGGAGGTTACTATTAAGAACAGCACTGAAGGCTCATTCAAATAATTTTGTTTATAACTTCATGATGCATTGTTTCAGCAGAGTGGCCATACGCACTGCTTCATTTCATACTGTTAGACCCTGAGCATCTGCATTGGCCTTTAACCATCTGACATATTATGCTTCAAAACATTTGTTGTTTTTATTTTAGCATCTTTCTCTTTCCAGCCACCCAAAAAACCTCTGAAGGGATCACCTTACCAGCTCCGCTGCCCCCGAGAGCCAGAAAATGCAGTTCCCTCCAGGTCAGGTCATGTGGCTCCAATTCAGCATTTTGAAATAATGAGCTCTCCAATTAAAAAAGTGCCTTTGAGTGATGAATGGATGGTGTAAAAGAAGTCAGCACCTGCACAGAAGAAAAATGAGATTTACTGCAATGAAAACCCTTTCTTTGTGCTGCTACTTTAGCAAAATTGAAACCAGTAAAGGCAAAGTAGAAAGAAGTTCTTCTGGACCTACTTCAAATGTGTAAGAGTTTAACATTATATCATACTTGGTTCAGGGTTGCTCTGGATCATTTATACAGCCCCCTCAGCAACTCCCATCCCAGGCGGAATAAATATTTAGACATAACATATACTCATTCTGGATCATTTATACAGCCCCCTCAGCAACCCCCATCCCAGGCAGAATAAATATTTACACATAACATATACTCATATATATAGATTCTAGATATATATCAGCCATAATATTAACTTTAAAGGAAAGTTTTATTTTATTACTTTATGCAAAATACAATGTTTTCTGGAGGAAATAAAAGGCTCTGTCTTTGCCTGGCGTTCTGCAGGTGCATTCAGAAGGAACATTATAATTGACAGAAAATGCATTTAAATATCCAGGGACTGGCACTATTTTTGGAGACATCAAATAGTTGGATTCATTGCAGATCAAGCTGAACCAGCTGGAGAACATAAGACTCGACTCTCATCTATCCTCAACAGACGGAAGAGTATCTTCAGAAATGGAAAGAACTTGTAACAGAATTCATGAACAAGGAATCTGTTTAGAATCAAATGCTATCATACACCTCTAATGGGCTTTGTACCCTCCTATTATCGATTCACTGAAGCGTAAAACAATCAAGCTAATTATTTTTCTTGCTTCCTATCGTCCTATACTTTGTACTGCTTTTGACAAGAATTGTTCAGAGATTATTATCAGTACTCTGTGTACAATCACACCTTCCCAAATGTTCCAGCAGTCTGTTCAATCACCTTAAGCTTTATTTCTGTTCTGCCCGACAGCCTCAACCCAACAATCAGCCCTGATTTCCTAACATCCTTGACGCAGTTCAAACTTATTGGTCCTATCACCTTTGAGCTTTTTCTCAGAGATAAGTAACTCCAGTCCTGCAAATGTATTCATGTCTATATTACCATATGCCATATAAGCTTCCCTTTAAGCCAAAAAACAGTATCTTGTATTTGTAATCAAGAAGGAAAAAAAAAAAAAAAAAAAAAAAAAAAGAGTCAACATTTTGAGTGATTTTTTCCTCCAAGTCTTTGGTATAATATAAACGGTAGATACACTGCTACAATTACATTTCCAATTCAAAGCTATATATGTATTGCCCTTTGCCTACTCCCTGTATCTGATCAGTGGCTGTACTTACACACTTAAAATTCACAGCTTGTATTTCAAAAAGCTTCAGTATATCCGGAAAGAATTCAGCTCAAGCTTTCTATTTTCTATTAATGGCATAACAAGGACTTAACATCTGTCCTTTTTTTATCACCATGAATCTAACGAATGTGAATTTTTACAATCACTAACCTTTGGAAATGCAAAGTCTCAAACAAGACACCAGCCTTGAAATATATGCAAACAGTATGCACATTTGGAAACCTCATCATGGATAAGAAATCTCAATAAGATACTAAGGCTAAGACATCACAACAGATTAATAAAATCCTGTTGGCACCACAACACACTTTTCCATAACTCTATTAAAATAAAAAAGTTACTGTATTTCCACAGGCAGTTGTAATTTCGATTAGGCTCCAATTAAAATACAATATCTTTCACTTCCAAAGATTTGGTAGAATTGATTTGTTGTGGCCGCAGCAGTGGGTACCATAGGATGTTCTCCCATCAGTGCTCTGCCATAATTGGTGCAGACCCCAATAGCTGCTAATTTGTGAACTCATAAATGGAGGAAATTTATTACTCCAGTACTGCAGAATGCTTCATAAATGAATGATGAGGACACTAATTGGGATACCTGATCCTCAAATAACACAGCAGGGGGAGTTGGAAGGAGGAAATTAGGGCAGTCATTTGACTGAAAACTGAAAGGAGAAAAGAAGCTGCTTTGGAAGTCCAGGGATGATTTAAGAGGCTAAAATTCAGTGATTTTTCCTCAAAACCCAGCACTGTTCCTAATGACCTGTCTGTACTGTCATGCTGTGAGGGCACTGCACGGGGGGGAAAAAACCAAAACAAAACACACAAAAAAAAACAGTGATTTTTCCTCAAAACCCAGCACTCTGTTCCTAATGACCTGTCTGTACTGTCATGCTGTGAGGGCACTGCATGGGGGGGGAAAAACCAAAACAAAACACACAAAAAAAACCCCACCAAAATAAATTAAAACCTTTCCATAGGGGATGAGACAAAGTTCTTGAAGGTTCCCACTGATGTCAGACAAGTCTGCACTTGGTCTCTGGCCAGACCTGAGGATGTGTGAGCAGTCCCTGTTCCACCACCCAACTAACAGCTGCTGCTGCCCTTCCTCCCCGACCTACAAGCACCCATTCTCTGCAGAACCAGTCCCAGTCATGTTCTGCATCAAACCTACCATCAAAGGGTCGTTGGTATTGAAAATGATCCAAGGTTAGGTTGCTTATTCCCCACCTCGTTCGTTCCAAATTCAGGCAGCAGCACTGCTCTTCAAGGATTTATTTGTTCATGGTCACGTACGTATCAGATACCTGAATATCTCAAGTGAGAACAGTTCAAAGCAAATCCTACGTGCTGACCTGAAACCGGCAGCAAATCCCTGCCCAGTGGATTTCTGTGTGCATTGGAAAATTGCTTTTCACAATAAGCACCACAAATTTTAGAAGATGGCCATCTCTGACACTTGACTTACTCTCTTCATTTTGTTTTCTATGACAAAAGGAACAGATTTTTGAAATCCTCGCTTTATTCAAGCAGTTCCCCCGAAATCACTAAGGCGCTCCCTGCACCACCGCTGCAGAATTGCATTATGTAGCTTTGAAAAAAATGTGAAAAGTAGAAGGACATTTGAGAATTGAACAGAAACAAAGATATATGTTTTCCAGCAGGCAACTGAAGGGACACGCAAAAAGCAGAAGCATTATGGTCAGTCTAATACTATATGACAATTTCTTCACAGTGATTTGTAACATTTTGAGTTCAGCCAAAAAGCTGAATACTCATTTTTGTTATGTATTTTAGCTGATGATAGCTTCCTTACTGAAATGCAGCACACGCTCCTTCATAGTCCTCTAAACCCTTCCCGAACACTTGCCATTTCCACAGCACATATACAATTATTTTTTTTATTATAAGTAACTGGCCCTGCTGATATCCATCTGCAGCTTCAGCTTCCTTACCCCCCCAGCCTGCAGGAAGCTCTAAGCAGTTTCCAGCATCACCCTGCTCCTTTCACAAACAGCAACATCTTACCAAAAGCAGTCAAGACTTTTTGGACCTTCCACTATCCAACGAATGGCGAAGAAACAGCCCCATCCGAGGAATGTGGTAGGGCTTCAAGGACACAGTCCATGAAGCTCCTGTGCCAGCCAACACATAGAACCATAGAATCGTCTAGGTTGGAAGGGACCTTAAGGATCATCTAGTCCAACCATCAACCTAACTCTGATTAAAAACAAAAAAACAACACACATACCAAAACCAAAAACCACAACCCACACACCACAAAACCAAAAAAACACACCACTAAACCATATTCCTGAGGACCATGTCAACCCGTCTTTTGAACACCTCCAGGGATGGGGCCTCAACCACTTCCCTGGGCAGCCCATTCCAATGCTGGATAACCCTTTCCATGAAGAAATTTTTCCTAATATCCAATCTAAACCTCCCCTGGTGCAACTTGAGGCCATTTCCTCTTGTCCTATTGCCTGTAACTTGGGAGAAGAGACCGACCCCCGCTTCTCTACACCCCCCCCTCAGGTAGTTATAGAGCACGAGAAGGTCTCCCCTCAGCCTCCTTTTCTCCAGGCTCAACACCCCCAGCTCCCTCAGCCTCTCCTCAGGAGACTTGTTCTCCAGACCCCTCACCAGCTCCGTTGCCCTTCTCTGCACCCGCTCCAGCCCCTCAATGTCTCTTTTGTGGGAAGGGGCCCAAAACTGGACTCAGCCCTCGAGGTGGGGCCTCACCAGTGCCCAGGACAGGGGCACCATCACCTCCCGAGTCCTCCTCCCCACGCTGTTCCTGACACAGGCCAGGATGCTGGTGGCCTTCTTGGCCACCTGGGCACACTGCTGGCTCCTGTTCAGACCAACTGACACTGGGGGTTCAAGGCCAGGCTGGATGGGGCTTGGAGCAACCTGGTCTGGTGGGAGGTGTCCCTGTCCATGGCAGGGGGGTTGGAACCTGATGAGCTTGAAGGTCCCTTCCAACTCTAACCATTCTATGATACTATATCATTAAGGAACTAGTCAGCTGGTAGGCGTGCAACTCTGCCGTCGGACAGTCACCATATTGAAGAACATCATTTACGAAGTGTTGCTGGGTTTCTTATTTTCCTTTTTAAAAAAATAATAATTCTATTTGAATTGTTGTAACCTCTGTAAACTCACTGCTTCAAGCATGTTGTTTTCTTTACACAAGTTATATACACCAGTTCCCAAAAATCTACAGCATTTGTTGTATTATTTGCACAAGGAGGTAAATTCCATTCCACCCAACTGCCTTTTCTGAAGGGTTGAGTGGTGATCAATATGAAAAACTTGGTATCTAATGTAGCCAGAATAACTTACATTTCATTGTTCATTGAAATCTGAAAAATTCTCTGACCCTCAAACAGGTAGGGAAAAAAAAAAAAATAAAAAAAGTCCCACAAGGTGAACTTGTACGATCTCTGTCAAAGCAAACTGGAAAGATTTATGCCAGCTGTACACATGCTTCTCCTCCACTGACAGATGGATGAAGCTGGCCTGCTACTTCCACTTGAACCAGCTAAAGCTGTCATGGTAGATAACCAAAATGAAAGAAAATTAATTTTCCTCCTAGCTTTGCAGCCCAGGTCATCCCCTCCCAGAAGTTTTACTGGTTACAAGCTTCATAATCTGTATTTGTGTATTCACAGGAAAATAATTAGATGGGAAAAGAACACTTTTCAGGCAATCAGATCACCATTTCCATCCAAATATAACAATAGAAAAAAAACATTGTTTGGTTTCATTCAAACGTCACGACGAGGACGAACCCCTCAAGGTCAAATTGAGGGGCAAATACTTTTGCTTTAATTCAATTAACATAAAATGTCACTGATTTTGGTGATGAAGCATCTGATGTCCTTCCTATTTCTTTATTACTAAAAGGTCACACAAGCTTCTTGGTAGCACACATTCCCTCTTTTACCTCAAACCTAAACGCCAGATCTTGAGGAACACAAACACTTTTTTTTTCAGTTATTTTAACTTCCATTTTACCTCTGTATACAGGAGGTGATTTGGAGCAGCAAATCACTATAATTGCATCTGCTACTGTTGCATTTTTCTGCTTCTTCAAAGCTGATTTCAGCATTTTTTGATGGCACAGGGTATAACGTTTTATTGACCAACAAAGAAACATCCTGAAATACATTTCCATCTCCCTCATATTGATTTAAGTCAAGCCTGGCAATCATTTAAAATCAAACACTTCACAGTCTGCCAGAACAACCTCAAACACACAAGAAAAAATTGTTTTGTGCACAAGTGGATGCAAGAAAGGCTTGAAAAGCCCTAAAACAACAAGCAGGACCCTCTTCCTCCCAACTCAATAAACTCCAAAGCATCAAATCTTAGCAACATGTCAAAGCACACAGAGGAGAGTAAAAGGCTGGAAAATGAGTAAAAAGGCTTAGAGTAAAAGATTTGAGGACATCAATCCATTTAGTTTATCAAATTGGAAGGTTAAATGGTGGCTTGATCACAGCCTTTTGCTACCTGCAAAAGAAATTGACAATTCTTTAATCCAGCATTCAAAAGTATATGAGATTTGGAGCAGCTCAATAAACCATATCTAGAAATAAAGGCCAGGTTTTAAATAGTGGAGCAATTGCCAGCTAGAATGAGATGCCATGGGGTGAGGTGACTCTCTGCAACTGGGATGGTCTCCCAAAGGTGCTCTTCGTCAGCAGCTTTCAAACTTTTTCAATTTAAGGAGTCCTGAAACTTTCAGAATATGCAAACCTCCCTATACATAGTTTAAGGCTGCTGACAATTGACAATATATTTGCTCTTTTTTTGTTACCCTTCTTTAGTAACTAAATGTAATATTAACACCTACACACGGCACACAGACCTCTGGTCTTATTCAACAGCATTTAATTCAGAAAAACTTGGGTAACATAGGAGCCCACACTATCAGATCATAGAATGATTTGGGTTGGAAGGGACCTTCAAGATCATCCAGTTCCAACCCCCCTGCCCTGGGCAGGGACACCTCCCACCAGACCAGGTTGCTCCAAGCCCCATCCAGCCTGGCCTTGAACCCCTCCAGGGATGGGGCAGCCACAGCTTCTCTGGCCAACCTGGGCCAGGCTCTCACCATCCTTACAGTAAAGAATTTATTTGTATTATCTTCTAAATCTTCTATTTATCTATCATATAAATTTTTCCTCTTTCAGTTTAAAACCATTATCCCTTGTCCTATCACTCCATTCCCTGATCAAGAGTCCCTGCCTATCTCTCCTGTAGCCCCCTTTAAGGACTGGAAGGGGCTATAAGATCTCTCTGGAGCCTTCTCCAGGCTGAACAACCCCACCTCTCCCATCCTGTCTTCACAGCAGAGGTGCTCCAGCTCTTTGACCATTAGAGCAGAGGTGCTCCAGCCCTCTGATTATTTTAGTGGCCTCTTCTGGACCCTTTCCAACAGGTCCATGTCCCTCCTGCGTTGAGGACTCCAAAGATCACAAATGGTCACTTGCCATCTTATACTTCAGCATCAATAGGTGCTGTTAGAATGGCAAGAAGACACAAAACCAAGTATCCAGAGACAAGTCAGCCTCCAGAGACAATAAATACTTCAAAGGTCCTTTGGAGAGATCAGCAACTGGAGAGTTACAAAGACAACGACGCAGCAGGAGAAAGCAGAGAGTACTGACTCCCAACAGAAAGTCCCCAGATCTGCAAAGCAGTGGTAACACCCACTAAGATCAGGTACGTGCGTGTTTTCTCACTTATTTAAATCCTTTTCCCTGCTTGACTTGTACCCTGTATGATCTACCTCTCCCACTCCTGCTTTTACTGAATGGTAAAGAATACACTAAGGAAAGATCATGCATTGAAATTTCTGTCACTCTTGTAAATGAAGCCACAAAGAAAAACGTCTTGCATGTTAATCATTTTTGAAGCCTCGTAATTGTTTCCCAATGAAAGCTGATGATGGTGTGATAGCTCTCTGAAGACATATATTCAGCAAAATTACTCCTCCTTATTGTCTAGTACATAAACTGTAAGCCTGATGAAAGGGCCCATACCCTAAGGAACTATTTCCCATACTACAAGTGAAAGTGTATATCTTACAAAAAGTGAAGTGTCTATCATACAAAGCTCTAAGCATCACATAAGCTTGTACAAAACTACACCTTAAAGGACAAGCTCTGCTTCCTCTCCTTCAACGTTTCCTGCCCAAAATTGATCGGTCCACACCCATCTCTGCAGGCATCACATACTTCCAGCCTGCAGAGGACTAGTATCCACTAGTATCCTTAAAAGTTTCATCAACAGAGGTAAGGATCTTTGGTTCTTATGTATCAAAGCAAGTATGTGAAAGTTTACTGTAGCACAGGAAGGTCGCAGAGAGTAGTAACAATGAATATCACAATACAAAGATGTTACTTTAACTGCTGAATGACACTGCTTTAATTGCTTATGACATCAACTGTCACAAGATGACATTTATGAAGTTGAGATACGCCACCAAACAACTTGAAAGTTCATTTTCAGGCTGTGTTGCAACTCTATTGTTAAGATTAATGCACATGTAACTCTTCTTTAATGTTAATCAGCAAAATATTAAGTACAAGGCCCACTACCAAGGTAGAGGGGGTACAAAATGTACACACAGATTGGATAGCTTTCAACCTTTAAAGTTTCAAGTGTGAGGGTTTTGTTCACTTAGAGGAGCAGGTCTCTGTGAGATTTCTGCTGTCACTGCCTTGATTCTGTAAAGCCCTAAGGATCCTCAGCACAATAATAAACTATCAGGGATCACTTGTTAGATCATAGAATTGTCCAGGTTGGAAGGGACCTTTAAGATCATCCAGTCCAACCATCAACCTAACTCTGATAAAAACCATCACTAAACCATGTCTCTAAGCACGACAACAACACAAGCGCTAATGTAATTACAGTTATTTTTATGAACATAAAGTTGAGATATGCCACCAAACAACTTGAAAGTTCATTTTCAGGCTGTGTTGCAACTCTATTGTTAAGATTAATGCACATGTAACTCTTCTTTAATGTTAATCAGCAAAATATTAAGTACAAGGCCCACTACCAAGGTAGAGGGGGTACAAAATGTACACACAGATTGGATAGCTTTCAACCTTTAAACTTTCAAGTGTGAGGGTTTTGTTCACTTAGAGGAGCAGGTCTCTGTGAGATTTCTGCTGTCACTGCCTTGATTCTGTAAAGCCCTAAGGATCCTCAGCATGATAATAAACTATCAGGGATCACTTGATTGATCATAGAATCGTCCAGGTTGGAAGGGACCTTTAAGATCATCCAGTCCAACCATCAACCTAACTCTGATAAAAACCATCACTAAACCATGTCTCTAAGCACGACGTCAACACAAGTGCTAATGTAATTACAGTTATTTTTATGAACATAGTTACCAAGTTAATTAGCTCAGCAAGAACATTTCAAGTACCATTATGTCAAGAACAAGTAAAAACACTATTCAATAGTTTAATTTCTGGGGAAAAAAGTAACCCAAAGTTATATCACTTCATTTTGTTCATACACAGAAGCTGACAGTTCATGTGTTACGTCTCAAACCTAAGAGACCATGTTTTATATTTATCAATATTTTGCGTTTTCCAGTATCCACAATAATTGGTATAAATTAATGCACTGATCCTGAACCTGTATCAACGCAGAATGCTGTGCAGACACAATTATTTGTCTGCGTGAATCAGTAAGATCAAGGTCAAAACAAAAAATCTTTTGTCTTTTGAATACCTCCAGGGATGGGGCCTCAACCCCTTCCCTGGGCAGCCCATTCCAAGGCTTCAGAACCCTTTCCGTGTCAACATTTTTCCTAATATTCAATCTGAACCTCCCTAAGTGCAGGTTAGGTGCATGTCTAACCTCGGCAGTAAAGACTGCCAAACATATACTCTGCTGCCTCCACCAGAGAAGTATAAAATATTTCCTACAATAGCTTCATGGGGCTATTTCAAAGCACAGGCCCAACTCAAGAACAGATCTGGTTTTCACCTTGCAACCTGTGCCTAATTCCCTTCCACATGCATTTGAGCCAAGGTCTGCAGAAGAGGCTGTAGCAGTGATTGGAGGGTCTCTCTGGAAGGGGATGAGGTGCCAGGAACCCAAAAGAATTCAGTGGATAGCAAACCACGTGCAGAAGAAGGGACTGCAGGCTGGTAGCACTCTTCTACGTTACTTGGGTAGGGCTCCCAAATGCCATTTTCCTCCTGGCTAGCAACTGGATCCAAGCACAGCAACCAAGCAGACTGCTCAGGACCTACCTACCTCCACATCAGGTTGTAGCAACAGCTACGAGATAGAGCTCCAGCAGAGACATCATCTGCAGAAGCAGCTGATGGTGACAGCCTCCTCATCTTCTTCTTGACTGCCAGGGCAGAGTTCCTCAGATCACCCAAGGCTTAATGATTGCCAATACATGTGCATCAGCACATTGTTATTAATGACTGGAGCGCGCAGGGGTGTTGATTCCATGGTGCCAGATGGTGCTTTGAAAATGGTGCTGACTCACAGAAGAAAGAGGCATAATGAGATACTAAGCTACTAATAATTTAGCTTGACTCTAAATCCCAGAGTGCCTTTGTCTTCCAGTAAATATCCCATAATACCCATCAAGTAAAGAACCAGCCGGCGCATAGCTGAGTAGCAGAAAAACGCATCATGACTACCTAATGCTTTGGGGGTTTATATTATATTTTTCTTTTCCATAAAGAAAGCTTACTCTTGCAAGCTGCAGTTTATC
The DNA here is from genome assembly GCF_001431845.1 of Calidris pugnax. NCBI lineage: Eukaryota > Metazoa > Chordata > Aves > Charadriiformes > Scolopacidae > Calidris > Calidris pugnax. The sequence continues at coordinate 10,626,080 of NW_015090828.1, read as the reverse complement.
TAACAGAAAGCTGCTGGTTTGTGATGTGCAAGACAGGTCAGCATTTCAGAGTCACAGAATGATCTGGGGTTGGAAGGGACTTCTGGAAATCATCTAGTCCAACCCCCCCAAAAGTATTATCTGTTAATAATTATTGAATAGGTAAAAAGAGGTGAGTGATCTTAGCTCCGGTTTTAAATCACCGTGCTTCTGTTGTACCCTGGCCAGTAAATTCTGTACCCTGGCTAGTAAAGTCCAGCTAGCTCACCATCTTCCTATGACTCTGTTACGCTTTCAGACACACAGCAAGGTAGGTACTCAACGTCCAGGTTACTGCTCATGTCTTTGAAACCCAGAGAAGCCAGCAAAAGGACAAGGAGAAAAGCAACAGAAGTTTTCAAGAAAGCAATAGAAAAAGTTTTCATAGAAAGCAGCATCAATTCAACTACAAGGTGAAGAATCATAAGAGGAAAGGGAAAACAGAATTCTCTGATTTTGTAGGGCAGAGCAGGAGAGATGGAATATCTCCCCTCTTTTTCTCTCGAGGCCACTATCCCACTCTGCTTAAACCTCTTGGGGAAGCTGTTCACCACACCAGAACTTCCCCCCAAAAGAATGTTTTCCTTCCTCCATTCCCACTGAACAAAAGAGAAGGTGACAACCAGAGGTGACTTTAGAGACCTGCAATTGCTGAAGCACACTGCAAAATATCCTGCCCTGCCCAGCTACGCCTTTAGGCTGCAGCCATCACACCGGCTGCAGGCGCTCGCTGGTCAACCCTGAAGCTACCACTTGTGTGAAATGAGGAAGGAAAATTCTCCTCCTTTTGAAAGAGCCCACAAACACAGGCAGATCTGGGCTGGTAGTGTGGGGTATTTTGTGGCATTTTGCAGTATTTGTGGTAAATCAGGTCTCCTACTCTCCCCACCGCACCCACTCTGACACTTAAATTGTGTTTTATTTTAGCAGCCTCTGAACAAATCACCCAGTGCTGGTGTATCCAAAATTTCTTTTTTTTTTTTTTTTAAACCAGATTTTAATCCCCTGTGCATTTTCATGGGTTTAACTTTGAAGTGCAACTTGGGATTTGCTACTGTTTTGGAAACAGACTTTTGCAGAACCAAGATACATTTTCCAGTCCTCTTCTGTGTGTCCATTTCATTCAAACACATTGAAACTTTTACTCCATTTTTGGCTGGATGACCTAGATCATAACCTAATCATATTTTTACTTTGTTGGGCTTTCTTACAGATATCTACGTTAAATTTTAAACATTTCAATAATACATCCTGCACAAGCAGGTGCATTGTCAGGGTTAGGATTTCTCCAGCCTCTACAAGTCCAGTCCCTACTGATGATGAGCTTGTTTTTCTAAAGTTACAGGGAAGCCAGTAACACATTCCTATGACTCATTGTGAAATTAAGTTGAGTTTCAGCAGCACGAGAAGCTTTTTCCTTCCAGCAGCTTTCAAAACCCCAGGAACAACACCATTTTCTATCTAAAACTGTGTCAAATTTAAATGAGTGATTTATTACAATTAATGCAAATGGCTTAAAGCAAATTTAGTGTAGACACTTAATAGTCTTTTAAGTCAAATGTACTAATTATTTTAAGACAATCTAATTATTTTGACATGCAAATAAAAGTTTGTGAACATATAGGCTCAGGAAATAGAAAATCATCTTCCAGATACAGCCAAGTACTTAATGATATTCCAAAAGAGCCTTTTCGGTTCGAGAAAATTTAAACTATTTAAAACTAAATAGATTTCTATTTAAATCTCAATTTCACTTTTGATGGACTATATTATCAAAGAGATTGCTCACATTAACAATAAAGGAGGCATTTAGAGAAGAGAAGCACTCGTAGGGCAATTAGTAAACGTAATGATACAGTTAGTCTTGTAGTAAAGCGAAGAGGGAATTTTGCCTAAGGATGCTTGTGTTAGACACGAGATCTTTGATGCAGCTGCCTCCTCTGCTGGTGTAACTCCAGAGAAGCCCCAAAGTCAGCTCACTGGCTACTTCTGTATTGCAACTGCTCAAAAGGAAAGCAGGGGACAATGAGAAGAGTCAAATTTGGCAAAAAGTTGAGTTTTCTGATACCTCCACCACTACTTGGTGCTGGGAAAGGAGTGGGAGAAGAGGCCTCAAGAAATGGGCTACTACAGAAATGAACTTCAATGAGGAGGTGGTTTTCTCAACACAGAGAGAGAGTCAAAGAGACCAGGAATGGCTGAGATCACTCCAGACCGCTGTAAGGATGGATTTAACTTAAGTCACTTTAAGCATACAGTAAAGTGCCTTGAAAAGTAGTGGGTTCCCATTTGCCAAGTCCTCCAAAAAAGTCTCAAGTCTAGAAAACCATTACTCTGTTACGCAAGAGCACTCTCTTCTGCGAGGGAAAGAATGCATCACTTGGGAGGACATTTGAGAGTTGTTCTCCCTGGTGCAGTTCTACCTCTTCACTCTATTGGCACCATCAATAAAACCTTGACAGCAGGGAACAGCTCAGGAAGGTGGGCAAATTGCCTTTACCCAGAAGTCTCTCTGGCAAGGAAAAAAATAAATTCAGTGTAGTTTTAAGAGTAAGCATATACTGACATCAAGTGGTGGAAAACAACTTCCTTGCTCCCCGTAGGGTTTCCCTGGGTTTGAAACAGCGGTTTGCAATTTGTGCCACCTCTCTCCATCTCTCTGGAGGTGACGGCCGTTTAGTGAGTACTTTACCCAGTTCTCCTCTGCTGATGGCTTCTACTAATCAGGGGAAAAATAAAAATTATATGTTTTGCCAGAAGAAATGTGCTCATTCACATGACAGCTGTCTGTCATAACTCATCACTACAACCAGAGCAACGGATAACGAGCATTTCGCTCAGTGATTAGCTCTGATCATTAACAACACGATGCATTAGTTAGACATGAGGGTGGCTAATCAATCTGACTTAAACTAGGGACATCAGAGATTTAGAAGCAGATCAAAGTGAAAGCTTAAAGGAAATAATAACTTTTCCAACACATTTCAATTTACACTATGGGACCTGAATGGAGCCATTCATAAGGCTCTTAATTACTTGACAAAGCTATAAAACAAATCTGCAAACTACTTGCTAAATAAGTAGAGGAAGAGTGTCCTTTAATACGTAAGCCAGAGCCAATAGTCAAGACTAAAACACTCCTTAACTGTGAAAGGAATTCAAAACCCAAATTTTTATTCAAAAATACAAACTGTGCATCTCTTCTACTCTCACCAACGCATACCTTGTTCCAGCCTGTACGTATCAACATATACAAAGTCGACAGCTGTCTGTATATAGATGTGCAGTATCCGTGCTACAAGGTAGGATGCAAATTTCTGGAAAAATAACCTTGGATCCCAACATCATTAACACCTCGGACCTTCATTATCAAGAATAACATCTTCTACCAGAAAGGGATTGCTCCTCTCTATTTTCCCCAAGTGAGGCCAAATCTGGCTTACTATGTCTACATTTGGGCTCCTAACCATGGAAAAGACATTGATGTGCTGGACTGAGTCCAGTGGAGGGTCACTGAGATGGTCAATGGCTACCACCCTCGTGGCACACGTGAGGAGAGGCCGAGAGCTGGGTTTGTTTAACCATCAAGTGAGGAATAAATGGGCTGTACACCACCACCTCTGCAAAAAAAAAATTCACAACAAAGCAGATCAAAGTGAAAGCTTAAAGGAAATAATAACTTTTCCAACACATTTCAATTTACACTATGGGACCCGAATGGAGCCATTCATAAGGCTCTTAATTACTTGACAAAGCTACAAAACAAATCTGCAAACTACTTGCTAAATATGTAGAGTGTCCTTGAATACGTAAGCCAGAGCCAACAGTCGAGACTAAAACACTCCTTAACTGTGAAAGGAATTCAAAACCCAAATTTTTATTCAAAAATACAAACTGTGCATCTCTTCTACTCTCACCAACGCATACCTTGTTCCAGCCTGTACGTATCAACATATACAAAGTCGACAGCTGTCTGTATATAGATGTGCAGTATCCGTGCTACAAGGTAGGATGCAAATTTCTGGAAAAATAACCTTGGATCCCAACATCATTAACACCTCGGACCTTCATTATCAAGAATAACATCTTCTACCAGAAAGGGATTGCTCCTCTCTATTTTCCCCAAGTGAGGCCAAATCTGGCTTACTATGTCTACGTTTGGGCTCCTAACCATGGAAAAGACATTGATGTGCTGGACTGAGTCCAGTGGAGGGTCACTGCGATGGTCAAAGGCTGCCACCCTTGTGGCACATGTGAGGAGAGGTCAAGAGCTGGGTTTGTTTAACCATCAAATGAGGAAGAAATGTGCTGTACACCACCACCTCTGAAAAAAAAAGTTCACAACGAGGACTGTCAAGCACTAGAACCCCAAGAGGCTGGGAAATTCCAACCTTTGGAGATGATCAAAACTCAACTGAACACACCCTGAGCAACCTGATCTAACTTGTAAGCTGGAGAAAACTTTGAAGGCAGTCGTGCTTTGAGTGGGGTGTTGGGCCAGAGAACCTCCAGAGGTTCCTCCTGATCACAATTAATCTGTGATTCTGTTATTTGGGACACAAATTAGCTGTGGTGGTAATTTAACACCTTCTACCATATTGCTACTGCAGGTATTTCCCTATAGAAAAGAAAAATAAGCTAATACTTACATAAATTAACAAATAATCTGAAAATATGCTATTTTAAGTAATGTATGAAAATCATGCTAATACATCCCTGTACTCTCCAAGCTGAGGAAGTCAACTAAACTGGAAGGAACTGTATTATACTGAAAACACTGTCCCTTCTCAGATGTGAGTTGCCTCTCCTGGCATTCAGTCTGGCTTTTTGGGGTTTTTTAACTCCCCTTTTTCTCTGTGCTTACACTGGAGCTACAGATAAAATACGTTAACATGCCTCAGAGCTCCATCAGTAATAGCTTTACACAGAATCCACAGTGAAACAAATTAATCTTTGGCACTGTCTCTTGTGCATAATGACAGAAGGGATGAGTATAACCCCAGCACATATAATTGCTGCGAAGCCAGATGCAGCTCCATTTTGAGTCCCCCGTTCCCTGATTTTCTTGCTACCTTGCAGCTGTGGGACTCCTGGTCAGGCTCCAACTGTTCAATTACTGCATTTTCCCCAGAGCTCCATTTCTCTCTTCTTTCATGGGTTTTCAAGATGATGCCCTGTGGACCACAGGAGTTGCCTGGCCTTAATTTCAGCTTTCACACCAAGTTCAGCCAGCAAAGCCTTGTTCTCAGCTGCTTCTATCCCCTCAAGCCACGCTGAGTTACATATTGCAAAGGACCTGACGTTGAAGACTCTGTTTCAGTGGAAATGACTGCAAAAAGACACAATTAACGTCTGGAGCCATGAACACACATCACCTGCTCTTAGAATGGATAATTTCCCAATAGCTATGCGATTACAGTGGACAGTTTTCCTGCTTCAGAGACAAAATGCTTAAATATTGTGGCTCTACCATGGTCTTTGGTATGCACGCTCACTCTTTAATGATGAGTACTTTGCAATATGCAATTGGTAATGCAAATAACTGCTTGGTTACACACAGAAAATCTTTTCAGCATAATAAAAATGTTCTCTCGTGTTCCCAGTGTAACAGATGTCCTGGTTAATTGCACTTAAAACATGAAAATATTTAAAAAGTTTTGCATAATAATCAAAATAGGAAGCTGTATAATAAGCAAAGTGCCATCTTCCAGAAACAAGGGAGGAAGAAAAAAAAATAGTGCCATCTTCCAGAAACAAGGGAGGAAGACAAAAAAAAAAAAATCCAAACCAGTAGAAAGCTTTATATCAAGGAACAAAATAATTTTTATTGTGATCATGAACAACAAAATATATTATTTGCTAATATAGGAAGCTGCATGTCAGCACTTGTGAAAGACTACAGCAATAATTATGCTGAAATTGCACTTACATAATTTGTTTCTCAGCTCACCTTCACCATAAAATAATAATTAGAACTACTAATCCTCTTTAGCAGGATTCTTGAACTGTTTGGATAAACTTTCGAGACAGATTACTTATACTTCCTATGTAGTTCTGCATTATATACAGGCTCATTATCACTGTTGAAATAGAAAACTTCATATAAGGGACATCAAAGGACACTTCAATTTTAATCTCAGGATTGCCTAGTGTTGAATTCATTTCATATATTCATATGTGAATATTCATTTTACTATGTAGTTCTGCATTATATACAGGCTCATATCACTGTTGACATAGAAAATTTCATATAAGGGATATAAAAGGACACTTCAATTTTAATCTCAGAATTGCCCATTGTTGTATTCATTTCATATATTCAAATGTGAATATTCATTTCGTATATTACAATAACTGATAGGTACACCATCCAGAATTCCCTACTGTGACAATTTTTATTCACTCCAAATAGAGCTTCAACCAGAAAATGTTTCACTAAAAACTAATAAAGAAATGCAGCCAGACTGGATTAAAAAAAGGGCAGCTTCTGTAAGAGGAGTGACCTTCCTTCTTAACAGCAAATATTTTATTAAGCAGATTCCCAACCACATACTGTCATTCTACAGCTTAAAGCAAACTTATTTTCCTTTCTGACTGTATTCCAATGAATTATTTCCAAACTTGAAGCCTGAAAACCTTACTGAAACTGCTTGTTACAACCTCTTTACCTTCCTTTTTTGCTTACCCAAGATGCAGAACACAACTTTTATATTCCTTAATAAAACACCCTTTCACACCTCGTTTATAATTCTAAGGTCTCAAATACCACAGCACTGAGTTTTACTCCTCCTGTGACACTCAACTACCATCCCTGCTTTCACGTGCCTTAAGTACACAGGTCCTCACTGTTATTCTTTGTTAATAACACATGGCTTTTAATAATTTTTCCTACACAATTCACCACACTCTTTAGCATTGTTTTCTAAATCACACCTCGTTTATAATTCTAAGGTCTCAAATACCACAGCACTGAGTTTTACTCCTCCTGTGACACTCAACTACCATCCCTGCTTTCACGTGCCTTAAGTACACAGGTCCTCACTGTTATTCTTTGTTAATAACACATGGCTTTTAATAATTTTTCCTACACAATTCCCCACACTCTTTAGCATTGTTTTCTAAACTTCCTCCACTTCTCCCTGGAGGTGTTCAAAAGACGGGTTGATGTAGTGCTGGGAGATATGAATTAGTGATGGTGTTGCTTTTTGTTTGTTGTGTGGGTGTCTATTTTTGTCAGTGAGGTTGATGGTTGGACAATATGATTTTTAAGGTCCTTTCCAACCTAGAAGATTCTGTGATTCCTATCACTGCCATGACAGATGTGCCAGAAGTACATATAACACCCTGACTTTCTTTGCTAGCTGAATAAGCTTTCTTCCCTCAGTGCAGATCCTCTTTTTGTCAAATAATGATATTTGCTCATTAAACCTCTAGGATATCAAGAATTCCTTAGTGTTCCTTCTTAATGGTACCAGCAGAGTCTGAAATATTTCCCTTCAGCGTTAAGAGGCCCGTAACCATATAGACTTCATTCCCACCAAAGGTAACTAATCTCTGCACATCTGGTTCAGATATTCAAAAGACAGACCGTGGATTACTTCATTTTGTTTGGATTACAGACTGAAGACCAAAAAACAAGCTACAGACAGTAAAAAACTATCAGCCACATGCATTTGTTTATCATCACTGCTCCCTCTACAGCAAGCCACCCAAGAGGACAAGGAGGACCAGGGATAGAGTAGAGCATGATGGAGCAAGGACACCACATGATGTCCCCTCCAGGCAGGCAGACGGGCTGACCTTTCCACAGAAACTGCAAGCAGATGCCAAAGAGCAGATAAAAAGAGGACCTGGGTAACACGTTGTGGATGGAGATATCCTAGGAAAGCTGCAGGGCTACACTTAAGCTTTTGTCACGGGCAGCAAACCTGCTGTTTTGCAGCTCAACGTCACGGAGACCAAAGAGAAATCAAGAAAAGCCTTAACCAGCACTATCTGATGCGTGTTGGAGCTTTCTAATGGCACGTTTCTTTCTAGCATACCTTTGCAAACAGACCTGGAGGCTACCTCATGGGAGGTTACACTATGGCTGCTCCATCTGCGTTTGTCATCTGGCATGAAACACTGTCAGTGCCTGGAGATGATAAAAGCCATCCATTGACAAGGCAGCTACACTGTCACTACCACTTCTGCTCACTGTCTACCTTTAACCACCACCATTCCCAGGAGACAGTTGCAATAATCTACATTTAGTAGGACAGCAGGGAGAGAATCCATTCTTAAGCCATTAAATAGTCATTTAGGGATAAAAATCCCAGGTGTACCATGAGTTAATTACATAAAACTCTGCACAAAAGAAAAAAAAAAAAGATTAAAAAAACCCTCCTAAGTCTGCTAGAGGAATCCTGAATCACTTCGCTGAAAAAAGTAGCATGGACTGGAGGTACAGTGTGGGGGGGAATGGTTAGCATTTTTTGTAAAGATATTCTGAAAACTGCCTTTAGGATTGATTAGTTCTTCCTATGTACAGAAGAAAATTGCTGAAGGAGCTGGAGGAATTATTAAGATTAACAAACTAGACTTGATCAAAGGCTTTCGCAGCACAGCACCAACATTTTGAAGACAACCCTTATCAGATTTTTCTCCTTGGGACTGTTTTAAAATGGATGGTTCAGAGCAAGCTTGGGAATCTTCAAATAGTTGGAACCAAGCGGTATTTGAGAAACTACTTACACCAGTCAAGGTGTTAACATTATTCTCAGTATCTGAACACAAAAACCTGGTTACTACCCTTCTTTCAGAGCTTGTAAGCCACCTCTCTGTGGCTTAAAACTAAAAAATAGTGTTCATGGCCATAGAACATTCCCAGGTGAAAGATGGTTTGCCCTGCCTCTGTGAAAGCACCCAAAAATGGAGAGTCTGCTGCTTCTCCGGGTGATCAAGATGGTTTGCCCTGCCTCTGTGAAAGCATCCAAAAATGGAGAGTCCACAGGGTGACCTGTCCCAGGGCTGCCTGGTGAAAAAGATTTTCTGATATCCAACTCTACCCTTTCAAGGTAGTTTTTGGCCTTTGCTCATGGCTGTGTCTTCTAACACCACTGAAAAGAGTCTGTCTCCATCATAATACCATACAGCCTGGCCCAGTAGCTCCAATTGCATTTATCAGCTAAAATCTCCCCATTTCGGAACTTTGACTAAGGCACAACAAAAATAAGTCAGTCCTGTATGTTCTGCATTAAATAGTAAAAAAAAAAAAAAAAAAAAAAGTAGTATTCAAACAGCCAGACTCTGGTTCAGGAAGATTTAAAAATTTCAGGTTTGTTCCACTTTTTCCTCTTCTCCAAATGGACTCCTTCAGAAAAGTAATTAGGTCTAAATGTATCCTGGATCAAGGGGACTTGAGCTGCTGAATCATATTTCTGATTGATATTACACATTAAAAAGCAGTTAAATAACTGCAAACAAAAAAAAAAAAAAAGATAGTGTTTTCTCATTATATTGAATCATATTTCTGATTGATATTACACATTAAAAAGCAGTTAAATAACTGCAAACAAAAAAAAAAAAAGATAAGAGTGTTTTCTCATTATACAATAAGAAAGATGCTGGAAATCTATTGTACCAAATCTCTTTTGTATATCAGAATCGCCTCCATAATTTGTATTAAAAAATTCTGTGGCTCATCCCCAAGATTATTTGTATGCTACGTAGCAACTTGAACAAGTTTTCACTACCGTTATCCTTCAGAAAGATAGGTTTAAACAGAAATGGTGACAATATTTTTAGCTGCAGCAGAGGTTTAATTAGGAAGGATTTAAAGTATCATTGGCATAGGAGTTCATAAAGAAAAACATTTTTTAAATGTTAATGGAACAACTTGACTTTTCTTTACTATAACCAAAAAATAACGTTAGAGATCATGAAGTACCCAAGACCTTTTTTAATTGGCAGTGATCTTGTATAAAATCTTCATCCTGGTCCACAATAATTGGGCCCAAAGTCCCTTTAAGCTAATAACAGAAATGGTGGTTTTATGGTTTCTTACAAAATATTACACTTTTTTTTTTTTTTCCTGAAGCTTCAGCAGTACTCTGCAGGGAAGTGAAATAGAGAAGATCCTAATTTAAAACCAATTAAAGATCAGTCACTCCAGGTGATCAGTAATTGTACTCTGTTGAGGTGGCATTTGTTTTCCAACCTCATACAATGTCATGAATATGGAAAAGCTCCAAATTATACTTTGGTATAATGATAGGTTTTCTACCACTGGTACGCAAATGAAGCAATGTGATGTACAAATCATGATTGGCAAATAACATTTTAATGCCTCTGAGCAGCCCCAAGATAAGTAGGTTTCCAAAAGCAAGAGGACCTTGACAATTAGCAAAAGGATCACAAGTTGCTTTGCCTTCTCCCTCTATGTTACAAGATGTCAAGCCTGGATCAGTTGAGAAAAAGATAATCACTCCCCCTTCCCCCTGCCAAAGTAACAGGATTTTACACTTGAATTAAAATATATATATATATATATATATCACTGCTGGTTCCAAGCTAATTAAACATTTTAAACTCTCTGGATTGGCCTTGATGCTGTAGAAAAAGCACTTAACTCACAGGCTAATTATATTTCTTCTCACAGACACCACCTTCTCTTTCCTCCTTCCCAGCACTCCAGAACAATATGAGTCTCGTGAAGCCTATGAGAAACCACCACCAATGCACTGACCTTGGGTGGTCAGACTCCAAAACAAGGTCTCAAAGAGGTTCAATGGGCAGGGCTAAGCCCTGGTTTGGGATTCAAGACTCTGGTCTTCAGCAGATTCCTTGTCCTACCCTGGCAATGCTGCCTCATAGCTCTAGTATCTCAGGGTTTGCCATCAGACAGATGGGCACAGCACAACTTTTCTTCCTGTTGGGCATTAGGAGGATAAACACGTTCCTAACCTTGATGTGCACTGATGTTTGGAACTCAGATATGAACATGAAGCCTGGTCTATGATGCTGGATACAACTTCAAAAAATAAGAGACGTCAGCAGAATTAGTGAATGAAAGAAATAAGTATTTAGGTCATACATTAATAAATCATTTCTCATACTAAAAGCCCATGTACCAGTTGCCTCTGGGAAGACAAGAATAAATCCATCCAAGTAATTATTCCAGCTTAAGTTAACTGCAAGAGAGAACTTAGATGTTTATCGCAAAAAAAATACAGGGGTAACCAGCACCACAGAAATCATCCCACCTCTTTGAAATACTGGAGACACTCTTCCTGCAAAACCTAATAAAGGCAAAGCCTCAATTCTTGAAGGCACGTATAACAAGATAATCTGTATCACTAGATTTAAACTTTTGAAACAAGAGTCTGAATCACTGCAGAATCACAGCAGGAGCAGCAAAAGGGAAACAAGTTTCAGCCGAAGTAATGATTTATGACACAGGCAGCTCTGTTAGCAGTTGTGTTCTAACACAAAATAAAGTGAAGTGGATTTGAACCTTATTTTTATTGAATTCAGTACGTATTTTAGTGTTTCGGATAAAAAGTGTTACAATAAAGCTAACAGAAATTTTTAAAAAATGTAGGGATGCTATTGCCATAAAAGTGTTACAATAAAGCTAACAGAAATTTAAAAAAAAATGTAGGGATGTTATTGCCACGACTGTCCCTATGTGGATGAGGTGCTACATCTACCCATGGCTAACGAGGCTCACAAGTGCTATAACCATCATTACCTTGCATTGCTAATTTCTAAGACTCCAAGAGACACAAGAAACTCTATCAGATTATCATAGAGCTCCCTTTGGCCTTAAAATCAAATAGTGCTTGTGTGCAATTATTTTTTCTCCACTAGTCTTTTGCTAATTGCACAAAACATTAGATAGATGCCACACAAGCAAAGAAACCAAAAACTTGAAAAAAAACGGGGTTAATTTCTGTAGCTTGAATGATAGTTTCCACATTAATACACTTTCACCAACACATTCAACCCCAGAACCCCCTATCCAAAAAAAAAAAAAAAAAAAAGGAAAATGTGGATTGGATGACTCATTAGGCAGTGACACTGCAGAATTAGGAAACGATGGTGCAAAATAAAACAGAAAAGTGCTATTTCACTCCTCACTTGTACCCTGGTTGCCTCCGAAAGCCATGAGAACACCCTACGCAGCCTGGCTGAGCTGTAGAGAGATGTCTCAGTTTCTCTGGACAGGAAAGTTCACACCAACTTTGATCCAAGAACTACTCTGGGAGTAGGTTCAGTAAAAGTCCAATGGGGATGAATTTGCTGAGGCGTCACCCCCCAGGTGGGTGATAACCCACCACCTGGGGTTTGCCATCACCAGCAGTAAAAATCCTGCTTCCTGCAGCCTGAAATGCAGCTCAGATTTTCCATGTGAAATTTACTGATCAAACTCTCCCAATGGCTTTGTGTTTGGTGATTAATTTCTTTAGGACATCAGGGAAAAAATACAACTTTCCTTTTCTTACTTTCCTCAGTAGTTCCCTTCCTGTGAATGCTTTTACCTTTTATTCTCGTTATCCTCTAACACATGGCTGATTTTCTTCCTTTGCTTTTCTTCCTTTGGGTTAAAGCAATTAATAATAAAAGTCACATGAAAGGCAGAACCACAGAGGAAAACCCACGGCCTGAAGACTGTGCTTGGAAAATGTGTGTTCTTCAACTCGACAGCGTCTGGCGGCCTGGGGAGAAGACAGCAGCTGAAAATAAGCAAATCTCTCAATATCTGTGAAGATGAGGGAATCCTGCTGCTTTCCAGGCATTGGGAATCAGTGGGGCTATCCCCACAGAAGATACTCACTGCAGTGATATCCCCAGGGGCTTTTCATGTTCTTTTGGAAGAGCGTTTTCACAGAGATTCTGAAGGACGTTGTCTCCCAGGTTGGACTTAAAATCCAAAGCCTGGAGGGTTGAGAGGCACCGTGTCCCTGCAGTCATTAGTGCCCTGCTACCTACAGCAGCTATCACAGAATCACAGAATCGTAGTGGTTGGAAGGGATCTCAGAGATCATCAAGTCCAACCACAAAAAAAAAAAAAACAACAACAACCAAACCAAAACCATCACCCACCCACACAACATCCCAACCAATAATCTTGGGCACTAGAGCATGCCCTGAAGGGCCATGTCTACACGTTTCTTAAATACCTCCAGGGATGGTGACTCCACCACCTCCCTGGGCAGGCTGTTCCAGTGCCTGACAACGCTTTCAGTAAAGAAATGTTTCCTAATATCCAACCTGAACTTCCCCTGGCGCAACTTGATGGGGACCAGGTAGAACAGCTCATCCGAGCACAACTCCCATCAACCAGAGGGATGAACAGCTCCAAAGGCCTTCACAGACCCCAAAAAACCAGATTTTCTACCCACGCCATGGACCCCCAGCTGCACCTGGATGCACAAGACAGACACCCCCTTAAGGAAAAAGGGTCCTTTGGATGATTTTTCTCCTGGTCGTTCATAATTTAGGAGCATTGCCCTCCATTCAAGTCCGAGACTCAGCTTCTGGCTTTGCATTATTACAGAGAGTATGGCTAATAATTCACACCAGCTTTGCATTTCACAAACATGAAATAACTAATTAGCGGTATTAATAAAACGGACCTTCTGCTTTCCGTTCCTGCTAATGAATAGGTACACGAGTTTTGCATTAGATAAGAAGTTATGCATAAAGCACATCTCCTGCTGTATGCCCCAGTTTAAATTATAGCTGCAGGGTTAATTGAATACCCTGGTCTAATCTCCCTGCATTGGCGTTGTACTGGGCTACGAGGAGTACTGCATCAGCATTTTGACTTGACTTTATTTATTTAAACAACTGCTATAAAACACTGACTGCAAAAAGAAGAAATACAACATTAGGGGAAAATATTTAAAAACAATGGCCCTGTTGAGATCACCAAAAGGGTTCTATTTTAACTGGCTCAACAACAATGTTTTTCATATTTCAGCACATTTTTACCAAGTTACTCCTTTATATTTCCTGAATTTATAGGTTATCCTTGTCAAGAACAGAACAACAAAACTAAGACCACAACGATATGGAAAAGTTATCTGAATTAGAAAGCTCAGCCCATTTGATGATTTGTTTTTAGAAGACATGTATTTTATCACGTATTACATTAATGTAGAAATACCTGTTCATAATTTCTATTCATTCCTAAAATCGTACTGCTTTGCAGAGTTAATACGATATTTTTTTCCACTGAATACATAAACTCCTATTATACCACCAATATTCTCACAAACCCTTGGGTATTACCAGTTTAATATTTATTCCTATTTCCACTGATATCTGATTGCTTGACTATGTACTCATTAGCAAGACTGGGCCCAGAAAAAGTAATCCAATTTTACGAGAGTGACAGAGATTTAATTAAAAATGCCTTGATGGAAACTCAGCCAAGCTCAACCCAAAGCAGCTAAATCAATCTTTGAGGCCTGTCCCTTTTGACATATAAACAAGTTATATGTCACACCTTTACTGCATATGATGTTCTCTCTGCAGCTGTTTGTTGCATGGACTGTTATTGGGCCCCTCTGTGATTGCTGGAAACAGCCATAGATCTCCCTCATGCACATAAGGGAATTCCTACATCTCCTGCTTAATAAAACCTGACAAAATAACAAGGGACCTTTTGTCTTTGTCAGTGCTACGGGTCTTCCTCACCAAATTTCAAAAAGAAGTTAATCCCTTCACGTTTTAATGCTGAAAGAAGATGGCACTATACCAGCAACACAGAATCACAGAATCTTCTAGGTTGGAAGGGACCTTAAAGATCATCT
>NW_015090828.1:10591078-10611167 GCF_001431845.1 Calidris pugnax | reverse complement strand
CCCTTGCAGGGAAAAAATTGTTCCTAATATCCAGCCTGAACCTCCCCTGGCGCAACTTGAGGCCATTTCTTCTCGTCCTGTCGCCTGGGACTTGAGAAAAGAGACCGACCCCCATCTCTCTACACCCTCCTTTCAGGGAGTTGGAGAGAGCAATAAGGTCTCCCCTCAGCCTCCTCTTCTCCAGGCTGAATAACCCCAGTTCCCTCAGCCTCTCCTCATAAGACTTATTCTCCAGACCCCTCACCAGCTTTGTCGCCCTTCTCTGGACCTGCTCCAGCACCTCAACCAAGAATACTGGCCCTTGGGTCTAACTGCCCCCCAAACCCTTGACACCTACTGCAAGCCACCAGGACTGCACCTACGGGTAGGAACGGCTACCAGAGAATTACACCATCTTAGGGAGTCTCTGAGCAAGTATATTCCCATTTTTTAAGCTTTTTGGTTTCAAAACCAGCCAAATCCTTAGCCAGACTCTTTTCAGTGGTTCCCAGTGAGAGGACGAGGGGCAACGGGCACAAGTTGGAACATAAGAGGTTCCACTCAAATATGAGGAGAAACTTCTTCACAGTGAGGGTGACTGAGTCCTGGAAGAGGCTGCCCAGGGAGGGTGTGGAGTCCCCTTCCTTGGAGATTTTCAAGACCCACCTGGATGCTCCTGAGTAACATGCTCTGACAAGCTCTAGGCAATCCTGCTTCAGCAGGGGAGTTGGACTAGATGATCTCTATGGTCCCTTCCAACTCTAAAATTCAGTGAAATTCAGTGAAAACTACTGAATTCTCTTCAATGCAAACTGAGTCAAAGGAGGAGAGGAACTTATTCATGGGGGAGTGGTTCCAGCCTCAGACAACAAAAGGACAAAGCACTCAAATCCTTCTCAGGCCACTCACCGAAAGGGACCTGGAGCCAGGACAGCTCTGCAGTTTGCTTCACAGGCACAGCACTGGCTTCTCCTGCTGTGAGTAGGGGTAACACACTGCTCTGTGGTGTTACAGGGTAAGAAATTTGCCTTTAACAAGTGGGACTGGAATAGGAAAACTTCCCAGCCTTCTTTCCTAATGTCTACAGATGACAGTCAGGGGCAATATTAGGAACTCGCTGATCATCGCTCATTTTTAATTTGTTCTCTGTCCTCAATATGTTCCCTTTAATGAGCGTAACCTTATGTCCAGATGAACTCATCTAACAAGTACTAAGCATAGGCTGTAGAAGCCACCTGGCCCTTCGGCTGTATTGAAAAGCTGAGATTTTCTAAGTATTCACTGATACAATTAATGCACTGGACAGGCAGTTCCTGACCCAAGAGTGTAAACTCTAATATGGATTAGACAAGTGGAAATAGTTTCTCACACCAAGAAGGTATTCTGCACGCTACCTAGTAATTAATCTAGTAACAACACAATGGGATAATAATTATAATCGTCCTCTCAAAATTCAAAGAGATGAAGCCCAACAGCAAGGTCAAATTTTGAGAAGAGAAATAAAAAGAAGCAGAAAGTCAGCCAGTATGGCTCCAGAATAATTTTATAAACATCCTGTATTGATTGCAACCTTATAAATGTGAAGAGAGAAGGATCTGTGACAGAGCCACTTTTCTGTCCCCTGGATGCTTGATGGGTTCCTGGATCAGCAGGTGGGATGCAAATACAAGTTGACAGGAAGTGGTTGAAGACCAGCTTGTATCTATTAAGTACTAAATTTTAAATATTGAAAGGTCAAAGTTCTTCATATAATAAAACACACACAGAAAGTAAAAATGAAATATTATTCTAGAGCCATAAAGTCCTCAGTAATTACCTTACGAGAGAGATGTGCCTCATGAGTGCCCGAAGAAACGTGAGCAAACAGCAAGAAGAATAACAGAAGGTTCAGGTAATTTCCTAAACCGCTTTCTAAAAAAGCCTTATCTTTGTTTGAATCCCACCATTCCAAACTCAGCGAAGTAGGAGCACACAGCGAGTCCCCTCTAGTGCCTTCCCTCTCCAAGCAGAGAGCTGTTTCAAGAAATAAAACCCCACACCACCAGGAACACCATTTGTTCAGTAGCCCATGAAGAGGTATGGAAGAACGCATTAAGCTTAGCTTCCAGCTTAGCGTGAGCGCCCAGCGAGCTGCAGCTCACAAGTTACAGAGCTTTAAATACAAGCATTGATTTCAAGACAAAATACACAAACTGTAAATTGAATTACAGCTGTAGAACAAATATCAGTAGGTAAGACACTGCAGAAATTTATATAATGTCATCCAGCCATTTAGCATTTGAATCTGAGTGGTGGCTCACAGGCTTACACCGCAGCAAGAACTGGGCAGACATTGTTTTGAAGCCCCTTAAAAATGCCAGTAAAACAGTACAAGAATATGAACAGAAACATCAGTTCGCAGCATGTTTGACATTGTTGCTCTTCTGGGATGTTGACAACCCAAGTTTTTGCATGGGATGGTTTTTTTTTGCTATAGTTGGAGACTGATAAAGAATCCCAATCCTGCGTCTGACACACAGTCTTGTTGGCTATATTGGATTTTGAAGGTTTTCAGGAGTTGAAAAATAACTACACCTGCCAACAGCACGTTGTATTTATCAAGTGTGTGTCTTCAGGAAAATGAACTTGCCATTCTGTCAGAAATTGTCTGCTTTGGGAGGTGTGATTAGACTTTAACCATTGGTGTAGAAATGCCATTCTTCCTTCCACTTCATTGCTTTCTACCCAAAGGTTTATTCATGGGCTGTAGGTTATATAATGCCTTAAAAATGAATTGTGGCTGTAGCAACTGCTTCTAAAAAATTCAAATCTGATTGCACGTTTCGAATGAAAATTCACTGTTGTATGAAAGTCCGTGTTAGGATGAATCTTTATCTCACTGAAGCCTTAGAAGGAATGGCTGGTGAGCAGCAAATGAATTGAGCCCCTTGGTTTGCATTTTTATGAGGTATAAGAAGGTTGCAACGTATAGGGATGTCCATAGAGATGTTAGAGCAGCAGAAAAAATAGAAACATTAGCAAGAAACACCCAATGGAGAAACCAGGGTCTAAGTAGGTCTCAGCCTAGGAGAGAAAGGCAGGCTGCAAAGTTCAGTGATCTCTATTTATACCTGCTCACTCTGCATAAAACTTAAGAGCTGGGGCTGACTTAAAGGTCAAGGTGAACCTTTGCTCAAGAACAGCCAAAAGCAGAAAATAAAAGTACATTTGAAGCCACTTAACATTTAAGATTGACCCATAATTACTGTTGCTTATTCTGCCTGGCAAAGGGAGCTCCCCATCCCTCCTAGGCATCGTATGAATCGGAGGAGTTCCCCTCTTCTGCGGAAAACAGTTAGAGACCAGACCTGGGAAGAGTGATACAGACCATGAAATGCTGCACACCCCTGCTGATACCTGGGGAGCTCCTTTGGTACCCCCTCTGGCAGGGCTCCATACCTCAGTCAGCCTTGTCACCATCTGCTCAGGCCTTTAAAAAGATGCTACAAGAACGTTAAGTATCAGAGACACAGAAGAAGCCCTCCCTATCACCAAGCTGTATCAAAAGAGGTCACAGATGTCCCCTATAGAGCCAGATCTATATTTCCCTTGGTGGATGGCATTAAATTCTTTTCTTATTTTAATGAAAGTAGGTGCTATGAATAAAACACAATATTGGCCATTATAAGAGATGTACCAGAAACATTCCAGACGCAGAGGGTGGGTGGGAGGGAGAACACTGTTGGTGGCAACACCATGTGGCAGGTGGCATCCTCTTACCTGATGCAGAATTTACATGAAGCTGGACAGGAGGCCACCTATTACTCACACTTTACCAGAGATGGGTAACCACAGCGAGGAAAAGAACTGCCAGCTTATGACAGTCATTACTCTGCAATACAGCTCAGATTTGGGGATATGGGTTAAGAATATGATTAAGCACCAAATTTTCAGGGGTAGTCTTTGCCTTCATATACTGCAAGAGGAAGGAGGGAGTGAAGGAGACAAGAAGCAAGGAACCTGGGACACAGAAAGCACACTGGGCTAAACCTTGTCCTGCACACAATGCAACCAGCACTGGTATCAAGCAACCTTTTTTGACAAAACAATCCCCATTTTATGCATGAAAACGTCCTGTGCCAAAACAGCAGGGACACACTCACCGAGAGTGACCAAGTTGCCCAGAGATGCAGCTCTGCAGGGTTGATCCTATTAATGGTACCTTAATTCAGTTACCGCAGCAAAAAGCAATGGATCCTGAAGCAATGAAAACTACAGAAAAGGTAAAATTGATTGGAAGAGCGCATTTCTGCAGGAAATACACCTTCAGGACATCATCTCAGGACATCTCAACATCAACAGTGCTACATCTCAGTTGCAGTTGCCCTGTGAGGATTCAGGGAGGAGAATGTGTGGGGCCAACCTGGTCCCTCTTGGATGTCTGTTTGTGAGACCATCATGAACAGCTTGTGCTCCCATGGTCACACACTCCTCATCGGAACACGTTGTTGCTGTTTCATATGTTTTTGCTGACATCCAATTAGGGACTTGCAATTCTTCCCCATTTGGCTTGTCAGAAGCTTAGACAAGCTCTGGAAGGAGATGTCACCATGGAATTTTTTGCCAGGGGTAGGTAGAGAGCCTTGCTTTTGAACTCACACCTTCAAGGGCTCCAGGAGACATCACATCACTCTCTAGTACCACAGAGACTCTACCTGGTGATCAGGCACATCACACTCCGTGGCCTCCTGCACAAAAACAACAGTATATCTTCCTTATTCTATGGAAAGTCATAACAAATAAAACATCCTCCGCTGATGTGGGGAGTACAGATCCCAGTTATGATGGTACCCATTTCAAATAACCGAAGAGTAAAATATAAAAAGGCTGGAGCTATTCATCTGTCATAGACTGTTTGGCAGCTCTTGAAGATAAGGTAGCATAACTCATTTCCCATCACAACAGCTAATCTTTCACAAGGCTAACAGACAAAGCCCTGTATGTATTACATAATCTCTACCTTGGGATGAAAACAACGTGATTGTTTTCATTAACCTTTCATTCTTATAAAAGGGCAAAAATCAATAACAAATTTATTCAGGCAAGTGAAAGGCAATTTCAAGCAATTTCACAAGGGATTTCATTTCCATCACTTTTTTCCTCCCACAAATTCTAATAAAAAAAAAATAATATGACCTGTCCAAATGTAAGACATACAAAAAGCAAGATACTGTCAGCTCCTCAAAGACACAGAATGAAACCGCCTTTTTACAGCTGGATAATTGTCTTACTAAAAATATTGCTTTCTTTTGGATCCCAAGCAAGTCTGCAAGGCAACGTCTTATTGACAGCCTGTGAAACACTTTGTTGCACAGTACTGAACCAGGCTCTTAAATAAAGCACCCATCGTACATATTTTTTTTCCTATTATAAATTAACCAATTTCTTTTTGGTGCACTTTGCCCTTTCGTGCTATGAACAGAGGTTTAAATTACATGGGTTTGGATGCACTTTCCAACTGTGCTATTCCTGTCATATATCCAACAGCGTTTCGCCTTTTAAAGAGTTGGCTTTGAATTCCTGGACTGAAACATCAAGACAAAAAGAAGTGATAAAAACCACAAAGTAATTCGTTGGCAGCTCCATTTTGTACAGAGGACAAAAAATGCTGAAAAAGCACAATGCATTATTAATAACTGTATAATTTAATCTGTGACATTACTTCACGCATCTTTCCATGAGTCCTCTAAATATCCTTCCACGATTTCTGTCGTGGTGACTCAAGGCTGGGGGGGTCCAACTGGGGAGAGAGAGCAGAGGAAAGCCCCAGCCCAGAGCATCAGGCCCACCTGTCCCCTCACAGTCCCCAAAACTCCCAACATAGTGTCTATTTTTTGTTATAGTAGCCTTCAAAAATACCTTTAAAAGTAAAATTATAAATGATTTCTAGAAGCACCGCTATTCTATAGGTGCATCTTTACCACAGGTGTTCATTTCCTATTGATTTTGGTTCCTTTGCCCACTGTGATGCCCCTGGAGAGCCTGAGGAGTGTCACAATTTGTTATAAAATTTAAACTTCTGGGAAACCTTGTGAATTATTTGCACCATTCAAAAGATATCTAAGATATTACATCGAGTTTAAGAGAATTTCAATGCCAAACTACCACCCAGCAGTACAGGTGTTTAAGATAAGCAAGATCAGCTACTTCTAGTGCTCCTTATCCTTATCCAGTTACTTTAGAGGGAAAAGTCATCTGAATTCCAGTGGCAGAAATTAGGGGTGCTAATTATAGCTCCACCATGTTTTCCACAGGCAAGTGGAGCTCGTGATGTTGGGAAACGGGCAGTTTTCCTGTGGATTATTATTGGAAAGAAAAGCAAGACAAAACCTGCAAAGCTGTGTTGGAGCCCTAAATCCACAATGCATTTGTGCACATATTTCAGTAAGGCTATGCCCAAAAACCAACAAAAAATAATAAAAATTTTACTCACTTCTCCAAGAGGAGGAAATCCAGAAAAAGCCCACTCAAACTCAAGTGAGAAAGTACAGAAGATTCATAAA
The DNA here is from genome assembly GCF_001431845.1 of Calidris pugnax. Lineage (NCBI taxonomy): Eukaryota > Metazoa > Chordata > Aves > Charadriiformes > Scolopacidae > Calidris > Calidris pugnax. The sequence continues at coordinate 10,604,646 of NW_015090828.1, read as the reverse complement.
ATCTTTCAGAAACGTCTCTAGGTGTGGTTAGTGTTACAAAGCTACAGGGCAGCTACTCTGTACAAACCACCAGCAGGAAACCTTCAAGGACACTTCATATAAGATAATGGTGGCCTTAGCATGGCAATAATATTGGAGAACAACTAGAAATGCTAATAATTCAGTTTACACAGAAGCTCAAAAAAGCCTGTAATCAGTATTTGGGTTTATTCACTGTAAATTAAATTATAACACACAAGATGATGAAAGAAATATTATAGGGGACAAAAAGCTTCCAGTTAAAGGGATATAATTCCAGTAAATGTCATCTTTCATCAAAAAAATTACTGCATTATTATACTACCATGTTATTAGGATGCTATGTAATTCACCATCACCTAGAAACAGGATAAAAGTAGATAGAAAGGGAATATTCTAGAGGAAACTGAAGAGGTTTTGTTGATGTTCCACAGAACTTAAAAAAAAGCAAGAAAACAGAAATAAGTATCTGAAGGTGCAGAATACACTTAAAAGGTTTCTAATTTCTCTCTACAAGCTGCGAGTGCCCAGGTGTGAATGACCCTCCTTTGAAAGGCCATCAATCTGCAAGGATGGATCTACTGCTAATTACAGTTAGCTAGGTTAATCATAAAGATATGGGTCTTATATTCTGAATTCAATTATTTACTGAAGAAACACAGTATTTATTCACAGAAACACACAGATATTCTCAAAGACTACTACTTTTATAGACATAGTAACAAATTTATGCTCCTAGGGCAAGTCAAAGTTGTGGTCACACTCTGGTTTTTCCCACAAGATACGATAACCCATTTCCTAGACAAAGTCACAGATCTCATCAGTCTATACACCAGTAAAGTATGCCATAAGAAGCAAGAAACAGATTAGCAGATCTACAAGAGGGGTCCAAACCACTCAACCAACTGGAAAGCACCACAGATGATCTCCAAGTCTGCCATGACCCCATAACCCCATGGGCCTAACTCCATCTCAGTCTATTCTACTGCCCAATTTCCCCATACAGCCAAAAACTTTTTGCTAATAACCAGCCAGAATTTCCCCTACTGCAGTTTAATCCCTTTTTCTGTTTGTGTTACCCACCATGGCTTAGGAGAGCACGTTGATATGTATGAGCTTTTAAAACCATTCAACGGTGTTCCCATCCCAAACAGGCCCCTTCTCCCCGATCAACCATATTGAACCCCCAAGTGTATGTACGGATCAACTACTTACTTTTCTCACTAGTGAAAGTTTTTGTTCTTCTGATGCAAGGAGAGTTTTAAAACTCCACTAGGAATTTCCACAGCTTTTAGGGCGGTGACGCTTTTCCCGGCCTGATATTAATCAAACTCTCAAGTCCATCTGGGCATCTGTGCCAATTACTGCTTGTTTAACTTCGAATTTTGTCATTATAGTTACAAAAAAAGGAAGAATCTTCTCCCCTGGTAATTTAGGCAGGCTTTTGTCTTATTGGCTTTGTTCTTAGCAGTTCCTCAGGAAGACAAAAATGCCCACTACCTCCAGCCATGTCAAGACCAACTGAGTTCAGCTCCTTTTCTGGCCTTATGTCCTGACAGCCAAAAACTTTTTGCTAATAACCAGCCAGAATTTCCCCTACTGCAGTTTAATCCCTTTTTCTGTTTGTGTTACCCACCATGGCTTAGGAGAGCACGTTGATATGTATGAGCTTTTAAAACCATTCAACGGTGTTCCCATCCCAAACAGGCCCCTTCTCCCCGATCAACCATATTGAACCCCCAAGTGTATGTACGGATCAACTACTTACTTTTCTCACTAGTGAAAGTTTTTGTTCTTCTGATGCAAGGAGAGTTTTAAAACTCCACTAGGAATTTCCAGAGCTTTTAGGGCAGTGACGCTTTTCCCGGCCTGATATTAATCAAACTCTCAAGTCCATCTGGGCATCTGTGCCAATTACTGCTTGTTTAACTTGGAATTTTGTCATTAGAGTTACAAAAAAAGGAAGAATCACCTCCCCTGGTAATTTAGGCAGGCTTTTGTCTTATTGGCTTTGTTCTTAGCAGTTCCTCAGGAAGACAAAAATGCCCACTACCTCCAGCCATGTCAAGACCAACTGAGCTCAGCTCCTTTTCTGGCCTCATGTCCTGCTGCATTATCCAAATCCTTATGCTTCCAGTCTCCCACATACCCTCCCAACCAGCTCCGTTGTGCATTAAGTGGCTGGCTTCCATTCTGCTTCAGGGCACCCTGAATACATTATAAAAATTAGATTTGAGGTCCTCCAGACCTTGCTGGGGCTTAATTTCAGTTTATCCAAGCTTTTCCAAAGCTCCTCTCTCACGTGCAAAACCTTCCAGCGAACAGCACTGACGCTGCTGCTGCCGTTCCCATCATTTCAGTGTCAGAGCTTCACAGACTGGGCTTAAATATGTAAGAAATATATATATTTTCTTATATATATCACACTGAAGTGCAAGGGAGAGCGAGTGTAACGGGCAGACCACACGTACCATCCTCTTTCCAGGCAAACTCCCAACATTGCTGAGAACCTGACTTACGACTCTGACACAAAGTGCAGTGTTTAAAACTGATTTTTCAGCAAGGTTTAACAAAACTTTTTGTTTAGACGAAATATGATGTGTTTATATTCTTTTGGATGCAAAGCAGGACACCGGGACAAGCTGATTTATGGCCTCTCTCATTGCATCTAGAGCATTAAAGTTACTTTGTTTGCACTGTAGTCACTTGAAGGCGTTAGTGTGTTCTTGTTTAAATACAGAGAGCAATTAAATCATTTCATGAACAAAGCATAAGCTGGGCTTCTTTCCTCATGACAAAATGAGTAATAGCCGGCATCCAGAATTAATCAATTATTCCTTCTCTTGCAGTTATTACTCCCTTTAGTATGCTTTTTTCACTCACCATTTTGGGGACAAACTAAACTCTTTAAACATCCCTTATACCGCGTCCAGAAGCAAAGGCATTTGAACGCTGGTATTCCCTCAGAGACAGATAGCACAGAAGGTAAAAGAGGAGAGGACATAAACTTCCTTTAGCTCTATGTCGGTCTCCATTCCTGAGCCAGGAACAAGTTGAACCACCGTCAGGTCTAGCTGTATGGAAGACCTCTGGGTGCCCCCTCTTGCCAAACCTAGCCCACTTTTTGTTCTTAACAGAGCTCTCCAGGACCTACAAGAAGGAGATGGGTGAGCACAGCAGCAATGCTCAGCTGCAGCACAGCCCCTCCTAAGGAGGAGTTCCCTTTCTCCAATGGAAATTTTCATGTACAGACCTATGGAGAAATTGAACTCCCCCCTGTACAGTTGGTCCCTATAGAATGCTCCAGAGTACATGGATTACAAACACCTGCCCTTAGCAGTTCACAATAAAAGCTTTGAATAACATGTAGTAGTCAGATACATTAATTATGGTTAAGAGGCCCATTTTATCCATGGAATTACCTTTGGAGCTAATAGAGGTAGTTAGTAGCTAGCAATTAAATCATTTCATGAACAAAGCATAAGCTGGGCTTCTTTCCTCATGACAAAATGAGTAATAGCCGGCATCCAGAATTAATCAATTATTCCTTCTCTTGCAGTTATTACTCCCTTTACTATGCTTTTTTCAGTCACCATTTTGGGGACAAACTAAACTCTTTAAACATCCCTTATACCGTGTCCAGAAGCATTTGAACGCTGGTATTCCCTCAGAGGCAGATACAAAAGAAGGTGAAAGAAGAGAGAACATAAACTTCCTTTATCCATGGAACTGCCTTTGGAGCTAATAGAGGTAGGTAGTAGCTATTCAGGGAGAAAAAGGCTGATTTTGGCTAACGGATACTCCCAGAAGAAGGGTCCACTAAGCAGCAGAGAAGCACCTTACACTAAATAGACACAGCAAAAAAAGACAGAACACTCTCCAAACCCCCTGCATCAAAACACCAATTAGAGGGCCAGAGCGTAAGCAAAAAAGATGCTGTTGCTGTTTGTCAGATGCTCCTGAACTTTGGCTTTTTTACCCAGCCAAGGAATTGGGAGCACCGGAGAATGAGGGATATATTGAATTCAGTGCTATTGGAACTGTGCTCTCTCTTCTCTAAATTCATACCTGCAACAAAAGACAAATACCTAATCTTTCACTTCAGATCTAAACTTCTACCCATCTCCATTTCCCATTCCTTGGATTAAAACTCCTCTAATCCAATGTGGCACAAAGAGACAGATTTTGGGGTGCCTCATATTTTAAAGTGCTTTACAAATGTATTTATATAATAGAAAGTATATGTTATACAATACATTTATTTATAAAGCTGATTTATCCATATACTCTGCACACTTTCATACGTAAAACTCTTGTGAAATAAGAATAGAATATGACAAATACAGGGAAATTGTGAAGCCTCACCAAAGCCGAGTACAGAGGCACGATGACTTCCCTACTCCTGCTGGCCACGCTGTTCCTGACACAGGCCAGGATGCTGGTGGCCTTCTTGGCCACCTGGGCACACTGCTGGCTCATGTTAAGCCAGCTGTCCACTAGGCCGATTTTAGCTTACAGGTACTCCCAGAAGAAAGGTCCACTAAGCAGCAGAGAAGCACCTTACACTAAATAGACACAGCAAACAAAGACAGAACACTCTCCAAACCCCCTGCATCAAAACACCAATTAGAGGGCCAGAGCGTAAGCAAAAAGATGCTGTTGCTGTTTGTCAGATGCTCCTGAACTTTGGCTTTTTTACCCAGCCAAGGAATTGGGAGCACTGGAGAATGAGGGATACATGGAATTCAGTGCTAGTGGAACTGTGCTCTCTCTCTTCTCTAAGTTCATACCTGCAACAAAAGACAAATACCTAATCTTTCACTTCAGATCTAAACTTCTGCCCATCCATTTCCTATTCCTTGGATTAAAACTTCCTCTGATCCAAACGTGGCACAAAGAGATGGATTTTGGGGTGCCTCACATTTTAAACTGCTTTACAACTGTATTTATATAATAGAAAGTATACGTTATACAATACATTTACTTATAAAGCTGATTTATCCACATATTCTGCACACTTTCATATGTAAAACTCTTGTAGAAATAAGAATAGAATATGACAAATATAGGGAAATTGCGCATTAAATCACCAAGTATAGGTGAAAATATTTTTCCACAAGGAAATAAAAACCATCCCACAGATGGGGGTGGGGGAAAGCAAGCTTTCAATGGAATTACTGCATTTTAGAGTTAGTACTAAGCGAAGTAAAGGATTTGGAGAATATTTATGTACAACACGCACCAACAGAAAAATGAGCTGTCAGTAAGTATGTCCACAAAGCACTCCCTGACGTGGGGGAGGATGATTTTCTCCTTTTAGCAAAACAGGACTGAGGCACAGGACACCCAGAGTACAAACCAGGTCAGTCCCATATAGAAATCCTACCCCCATCTTGGCAGACTGTCCTATTCTGCCACTTTACTCTGCTCTGGTGAGACCTCACCTGGAGTATTGTGTGCAGGTCTGGAGCCCTCAATATAAGAAGGACATGGACCTGATGGAGGGGGTCCAGAGGAGGGCCACAAGGATGATCAGGGGGTTGGGGCACCTCTGCTCCGAGGACAGGCTGAGGGAGCTGGGGTTGTTCAGCCTGGAGAAGAGGAGGCTCCGGGGAGACCTAATAGCGGCCTTCCAGTACCTGAGGGGAGCCTACAGGAAGGCTGGGGAGAGCCTGTTTAGAAAGGCCTGCAGTGACAGGATGAGGGGAAATGGCTTCAAGCTGGAGGGGAACAGATTTAGACTGGAGATGAGGAGAGGGTTCTTCACTGTGAGGGTGGTGGAGCACTGGAACAGGTTGCCCAGGGAGGTGGTTGAGGCCCCTTCCCTGGAGATATTCAAGGAGAGGCTCGACGAGGCCCTGGGCAACCTGGTCTAGTTGGGGGTGTCCCTGCTGACTGCGGGGGGGTCGGACTAGATGGCCTTTGGAGGTCCCTTCCAGCCCGGGCAATTCTATGTTTCTATGATTCTATTTACACACACTTTTGGAAATTGCATGCAGAGCAGTTCCCCTGCCTCCCACCACCCCATTTAGAGCCCCCCAGGTCCTAACATTCCCCAGACAAAAGCCACCTTGCCTTCAGCTTCAACGTGGTACAAGAGCAGGAGCAAACCATGAGTAAGGTGCCCTTCTGAGCAAAGCTCTGGCTGTCCCATTCAGTAACAATCTTGGCTGCTGCCTCAGCTATAATCCTGCCACTGAGAGAGACACAAACCATGACAGATCTGCCCATCAGCTGGACACAAAACACATCTGCAGGGCCAGCAGCTTGAGTCATTAGCAGCACTGCAGGCAGTGGTTGCATGCAAGATGTTCCTGCTCCGGTTCAGATGAAACAAAGAGAGAATCAAAGGCCCACTGCCACCCAGAGAGGCCACATCTTCTTTATACAGCTCTGGTAGGTCCAAAATATGCCAACAGCAGGGAGCTAAGCTGACCAAAGACACTGTGTGATACTAAATGCTGATTTTAACTTCAGGTACTTTGCCAGGGCTTCCAGACCATAAGCAGAGGTTATTTTAAAATCATATGCAAGAATTTGAACTATGCTAGAAAAGACTAAGCAGCATTCTCCTCTCCCAGCCCCAACACAAAGGAGAAGATATCAAGATTCAACTGATTCTATAGTCTAAGAGCAAAAACCAAATATTCAATAGCCAAAAAACCATGCTGGTTCATTTGCTAGTGTTTTCCACACCTTGTTCACTGTCTTGCATTGCAGTGCCTGCTCTCCTGGGAAAGTCATAGGAAATTCATTTTCTAAGACACATATGCTTAAGGTGGCCCTTACTTTGCCTCTAAACTATTTATTTCATTAGCTGCAGCACTACACCTTTTTTTTATTTTGAATAATCCTAGGTACAATCTGAACATGCTGAATCCCATGTGTATTGCCATATCTGCTACCCAGGGATAGAAAATATTATTTTAAAATGGAGATATGCTACAACACATACCACAGTGAAAGGACTTCATTCTGATTTCCTTTACTTACATAGATTGTCACACATTTTAAAATTTATAGTTAATTGACTGCCCATCTTCCAACTAGAGGATCTTAGTTGTCCATACATCTAACAAAGTAAATTTGCTATAGTCTGATAACACAGAGTCATAGAACAATTAGAGTTGGAAAAGACCTCAAAGATCATCCAGTTCCAACCCCCTGCCCTGGGCAGGGACACCTCCCACCAGACCAGGTTGCTCCAAGCCCCATCCAGCCTGGCCTTGAACCCCTCCAGGGATGGGGCAGCCACAGCTTCTCTGGGCAACCTGTTCCAGTGTCTCAACACCCTCCTAGGGAAGAATTTCTTCCTAATATCTAACCTAAATCTCCCCTCTTTTAGTTCAAAACCATTACCCCTCATCATCGCTCCACTCCCTGATGAAGAGTCCCTCCCCATCTCTCCTCAAGCCCCCTTTGGATATTAGAAGGGGCTCTAAGGTCTCCCCACAGCCTTCTCTTCTCCAGGCTGAACAACTCCAACTCTCAGACTCTCATACCTGCTCTTCATACTCAACTACAGGCATTTTCAGTGATATAAAAGGTAGAAATTTTTTATCCAAACCATCCTGATTTATAGATCCCTGTCTAGATGGTCAAATTGCTAAAAAGTGCTTTCTGATCCTGAATATTTTTAATAAAATCTTATTATAAGATCACAGGAGGCATAGAAATCCATAATAGTCCTTTTTCAAAAAAAAAAAATTAAAAGGGATTTTGTCCTCCCCCTTGAGGACGTTTGGCTCCTTTATGTCATGCAGATTTACATACTGAATATTCAGCATCAGTTACACATCTCTCTCCAGTGCCAAAAACAGGTCATTAACTTGCTTTTTTTCTTTTAATTATGAACTTAGACAAATTTATTTTTTGCCTTCTTTGAACAGGAAAGAGACAAGTTACCAATTAACTCAGCATTCAGCCTACATCACTGTCACCAAGCCTGAAAACTTTTCCAGGCAGAATGGCTGAAGCGCAACCAACCATTTCTCCTATTTATAGACCTCGTTGTTCTTGCTCAGCTGAAGACACCCAACGGGCATCCACACATGGAGGCACTTCAACTTTTTCTTTTTTTCCTTAACTACACCCAGCATTATTACAAAGGAGAGTATCATTTCAACTGATCTGTCCTGAATTACTCAGCATAAAGTTACCCTATTTCCAAAGCAGAGCATTTGCTGCAACAATCAGTAGGAGCAAGTTTCTTCTGCCATATTTTTTTTATCAGCTGACACTCCACTAATCACATTTCAGCTGCTTCTGCTCTTCACTCACAGGTTATGCTGAATCTGAACTTCCCATTATTGTCACTCGGGGAAAAAAGCAATATACTGGAGCACTAATTCCCTTCTTTTTCATGTTGTTTTTGATCTCTGCATCATAAAAGGCTCTGTGAATTTGCTAAATGTGTTTCATTAAGAAGTGTTAATCTATCTATTTTGGTATTGGTTTTAAACACTGACATGCCTTGCTTTTATTCTGATCAACTGGAATATTATCAGTAATTTCTTCTTCAAAGATTAGTAGGCAGCGCCTCTCTAGAGCTATTTATTCTGTATCTCCCCTTCTCCCCTCCAGAAATAATCAGTTATTTAGATGAAAGGAAAGGCTCATCAGCACTACAGTATTTGAATTTTGACTCCTACTGGCTAATGGTGCACAAGGTCAGAAAAAACTCTCCCAGCACAGTCTGAGCATTTTCCTGCGGGACTCGTTACAAAGAGCAGCTCGGTCCACTCAGCTGCCAGACTGGTTTTTCCTCACTCAGAAATAACTTAATATTCCCAGGACACATTCTATAATTCTCTATAATCTGAAACCTTAACACCAAAGATTTCACATCAAGGTGGGGTGACATGCTGCTCCTTAGGGGCAAGAAAACACAGCTATTTTAAAGTTACCACAGACTACTGGGTTCAAACACAAAGACATGTGAGGACAGGGGTTCTGCAGTTTCTGATGATAGTAGCAGATCTCTAGGGAAGTCTTCAGGGGCTGCTTTGGGTCCTTCAAATGCATCAGCAAAGCTAAAAGTGGAATCTATCATACCATAGCACTAAGAGAGAGGTAAATTTAGCATCAGAGGGAAAAAAAGTGCAAAATCGCTGGTAACACTAGGGAGAACAGAATAAAAAAAAGAACCAAAAAACCCCACATAGTGTGCACTTAATGTCCCAAGTTTCTACTAGCATGCTTGCAGACTTTGAGACTGCAAATAGGCCTTTAACCTCAACCACCAGCTCCTCTCCCAGTCTGCTCTTGGTGCTTTTCAGCAGAAGTCAGCTCTGGTACAGTGGCAAGAGTATGGATAACCTTAGACCTCTTCCTCCTCGAGTCCTCCTCCTCCTCCTCCCCATAGTGCTGTCCTAATGGTAAAAATGGCCACAAAGCAGTCCAGCAGCACGTCTGGGTTTTCTTTCATGACTTATTTGTGTTATTGCCAAGATGCTGCTGTAAAGGTACTCTTCAGTCCTTGGAAACTGCTATCACTGCTGCAGCAAGAAGTCAGTAACAAAATAAAGGCTGAATAAAACACAGCTTAAGTAAAAGGGATTTAAAAGAAGTGTTTGAAAGAACCAACCTATATAAACCCAGACCACTCTCGGTTCTCCGCTGCATCTAACTACATTTTGGGGTTCCAAGTGACAAATCCCAAGGCCATGATACCAAATTCCATCATTTTTTCTATTTTTCTACCTACTTGACACAGCTGATGGCAGAGGTCTGCAACGACCCTTACATGAGATCTCCCAGTTGTGCATCTGCCTGCTCCCGATTCCAGGCAATGCCCCCCAGGTGGACTGGAACATGAAAAGCATGTTTTTCTGTGCACTGAAAACCACGGAGAGGTTTTGCTAATGAATCCCATTTCCAAATAGACTGGTGTGTGAACCATCCCAGCTAAAGTCTTTCTGGTCAGTCAGGGGGTACAGCTGTACGTTCTGGTTGTAATACAAGGGATTTCTGATATTTTCATGCTGGATAATGAAGACGTTGGATACACAACTCTGCAACAAAGCCATTTAGTTTGTTGGGGATTTTATAATCCAGCTGATGGGTGCATAAGAATTTGCCTGCACAGCAGTAAAAGCCAGAAAGCAAGGCAAGAAATATGGCAGGAAGCTGAAACCTACATCTTCTATTTCCCACTTCTTTCTTTTTCATTAAAAGAAACATCACAATATTATTTGGATTGTGCTTTTTATTTTATCAATTTCTCAATAAAAGAGTGAATTAAGCTAGGGTGTCAGACTTTTAAATAACCAACAATCAATTAGTGCTTTAAAAAGGTAGCACAGATGGGCTCATTACTCAGCATCAAGAAATCCATCTTAACTGACAGAATGAAACTGCTGCCATCCTCTGTCAGCGGTGCCTACAACTCTAGTTAGTCCTTTAAAACACAATGAACATCCAGCTACTCCTCTGAAGGTTTGAAGGGAGAGAGACAATGCTAATCCCTGCAGATTTAAATACATAAAGGTATCTATTTGTGATAGGGCTGCCAGAAGGAGACTGTTTGAAGTCAAAAACATGTGTGTGAAAGATGGGAAACCATCGAAGCCTCCCTTCACAGTGCCTGAGCTATGGTGCCATGTTAAGATATTTGATGACGCTCACAAGAAAAGTTACAAATTTAGTACAAAACCAGTGCTTTGTATTTCTGATTTTATGTTGTATCCTGCTCTAAAGTATGCCTTTAGAAACCCTGAGGTGGGAATGTATCAAGATATGCAATACTAATTGCAAACACAAAGCCTAAAGGAGAAAAGGAGAGAAGAATAGAGGTCATGTAGCAAAACACCATAACATGTCTCGGGTCTTAATGTCAAGAAAGGAGGAGGTGAGGTCAGGGCATTATGGCACAGGACACTGGGCAAGGACCCCCTGGGTTACCATCTCTCAGGAAAAGGAAAATAGCTCATTCTGTATCCTCCCTTTCTCTTGGAGGGCAGAAGGGATGATGTGAGGCTTGAAGGCACAACTTCCATAAGCAAAGCAAGAGATTCATTTCAAGTTCAAAAAGGAAGATTCCAGTTAAACTGGGGCGAAGGAGCAGTAAGAGCTATGTAAGGTGCTGAAAGACCAAAGATCAGCTCAGCTGTTGGGTTTTCTTTTACTATTGTCCCTCCTTCCAGTGCTGCAGACTACACCTGAAGCAAACACAACTTTCTCTTTAAATCTTAATTAGTGATAAATCCCAACTCCAAACAGACACAACACACTGGTCAATTCAGGAAAGCAGCCTTTAAACCTCTGCTCCCCGGGCACATTAGCAAGCCTTTGTGCCCCACTGTGTTGCTTCAAGGGACAAAGTACCATGCCTTTGTAGACACTAGCTTGAGAGCAGATATGCCTGGGTTTAACAGCAGGAGATCTTCTCTTCTGGTGACCAGTGATAACCGAGGAAGTTCTCCATGATGTAGTACGAATGATGTAGTAATGAAGTTCTCCAATAATGTAGTAATGAAGTTCTCCAATAATGTAGTAATGAAGATACCCAACCTGCAGGCATCTCAAAGGTGCATGTGATACCACTGAGCCCAATTAATTATCTCTTTCAATTTTAGCCTTTTGCAGGACCTGTATTTTATCATCTATGTCCTACTTACTGGAGAGGGCAATTATTTTAATTTTTTTTTAATTATATCTTACACAAGCCCCCAGAAAATGAAGTTGGCAGGTATTATCTTCTCACCATCTTGCTGTGAAAACTGCCATCTAATGACCTAGTCCTTTTACATCAGCTCATGAATATGACATCTCCATGAGAATGACCTCCAAAAGCATGTCTGCCCTTGCATATTTACAATGCCAGAGTCCAAAAGCTTAATTAACGATGACAGAGTTGAAAAGGCTAAGTGTAAGCAATAGACAATTTAATAACATTCTTAATAAATAAATCATTTTTCAGTGCAAACTTATCCCTGGTTTTGTTGCTGTTGTGCCAGTGAAATACTACACAGTGATGAGAATCATCTCTGCGTGCCATAGTCCATTCCAGCGAGTACATTACCTGTCTGCATTTAGTACAGTTTCAGATTTTTAACTGGGAAAACAACAGATGAGCAGAGGACACAAGACCAAGCATACCTGATGAAATATCACTTTTCCACATTCAATAAAAAAATTTAAGAAAAAAAAAAAATCTATAGCCTAACTGTCAATTCTTTGAGAGATATATCTATCTTCTCCCTCATTCTAAGCCATAAATTCTCAATAAATTTTATCATTTGACCTCCTTGTGGAGGATTTGTGGCATTTGAACAATAAATCAATAGTGTGTTATGAAACACTGGCTCACTGCAGCGATTCTCTGAAATGACACACTCAAGAAAAATTGGATTTGCTAGAAAGAGTCTCCATTTTCCCTTTTGGAATAGATAGTATCTGACATTCAGCATCACTTGGAGTTTAACCAGAGCAAAGAAACCACCTAAACTCTCAATGACAGCCACAGGAAAGCTCTATCTGAAAGGAAGGATAAGAGAAAAAGGGGAAAAATTTAAGGAAATGCACTTGGACTCTAGGGTCCAAGCAAACTCTAGAAATATGTAGTTTGCTTCCTATTGTTGCTGCCTGAGGCATCTTGCTGGACACTGAAGCCATTTCCCCTTCCCATGTCTCTGCTTCCATCCACAAAGAGACATACGCAGTCTTAGTCTTTCCTTTCCAAGGCTGTAAATCCATGAATAAAAGAGTAAAGCCTCTTCTGAAAGGAAAGTCTCTTTTTTAGGAGCACATAGTATTTTGTCCTCAGCAGAGCAGCCAAAGTTTTCAACAGGGAAACATCTACTAATGAGAAAGGGGATTTTGACCTCTTTGTACTTGAAAGCGTTTCTTTTTATCAGTAGCAGAAGCTGTCACAAACACAGGGCGGTTCACGAGAAAGTTAGAAATAGTCTTATCGGATGTTATCTACAGCAAAAACTAAACAATCTTTTATTATTACACTTCTTTCTTGTAAATACCATGTTTGGTAACCAAACAAATACCCTGATGAGAAGTCTCAGTCAGCTTTCTACTTAAAGCTGAAAATCAGAGAATCATAGAATGGTTAGAGTTGGAAGGGACCTTAAAGATCACCCAGTTCCAACCCCCTGCCCTGGGCAGGGACACCTCCCACCAGACCAGGTTGCTCCAAGCCCCATCCAGCCTGGCCTTGAACCCCTCCAGGGATGGGGCATCCACAGCTTCTCTGGGCAACCTGTCCCAGTTAGTTCCAAAATCTGTCACTAACTAGTAGTGGTAGCCATGAGATACCCTATACAAGGTAAACTATCACCACCAGAGCGACCAAGAGCTCAGACAATTCTCATTAACAGATAAGCTTGTTAAAGAACTTCTCAGAGAAGCCAAACACCCAATAAGTATTAAGTTCAAATAGTCCAAGGCAGCAGCTGGCCAGTTAGGAATATGGTGAAGGTGACCTGAAGGCATAGTAATGTCAAAGTTGACCCCACTTCAGTAAACAGGCTGCCAGCAACTCAGCACCTTCCATGAGAAGTCAAGAAAAAAAAAAAAAAAAAAAAAAAAAAAAAAAA
>NW_015090828.1:10498392-10590664 GCF_001431845.1 Calidris pugnax | reverse complement strand
GGGTTTAATATTTTTCCTAGAACTTTTTTTTTTTTTTTTTTTTTTTTTTTTTTTTTTTTTTTTTTTTTTTTCAAAAAAAAAAAAAAAAAAAAAAAAAAAAAAAAAAAAGAGAAAAAACCACCACAACCAAGAGCCAGGTTAACAATGCCACCAGAGAGCTCATTAGAGTGTCTTTGCTTTGACTCTCTCCATGGGCGGGGGGGGAAAAAAAAAAACCTAACTAAAATGAAAACTCTGGTTTATGAATCAATAGCTGGTGCTTTGTGGAGCAAGATCTTTCTTAAAAAAGAAATCAAATTTTTTTTTTACCACATTTAAAATTTATTCAATTATTTGTCCTGTAAATCTGTATTAGAAGTTCTCCCGACTTGATTTCACCATGTACATCTACACACTTAATGTATTGCAGACTGGGTCTTGCCATTGCTGTCAAATGACTAAACAAGAAGAAATATTTTCCAATGCTTTGTTTGGAGAGAGCACAGTCATCGATATAGCTTATATGCAATTTGCTGCTCCCAGGGCTCCTCTCACCAAACCTTTAAAATACCAAGCTGCTGTTTCCTCAACCTCTTACATCGTTTATGCTCCCTAACAAATGATTCACCCATTATTCATCTTCCTTTCGCTCCCATCCCTGTCTTTTTTTTTACCCAGATCCTCATCTGTCTGTAATCTTCTCTCTTCTGCCATATGCCTAATTCATAATACTTCCCTGACATCGTCAAGCCTGTTGCAGACAGCTGCCACATCATCTCCCCAACTGCTCTCAGTTGGAACTGTCAGTCAGGACTGAAAAGTCGCTTTTTAACTCAATAAAATAAAAACCATATACAATTTTTAGCTGCGGTGACTTAGTTGTGTTTCCTAGAGAAACAAGCCATCAACAACCATCCTCAGAGAGCTTACAAACAGCATATCGTGCCGTATCGATAAGATGTCCTACGCTGATCCCTGGGGAATAAAAAAAAACCCCCATCTTGCAGAAATGCATAGCCTGGATGGAAAAGAATGAATTTTAGTAAGATAAACTTAAACCAGCAGAGAATTTAAACACTTTTTATGGTGGCCCATTAATTTTGTTTTAAAGAACTCATTGCTTCCATTAGGCCTCTTCTCCCTACAAGAGATACTCGCATCAAAAACTCTCCAGTAAATTGCTCATCATTTTCCATGCTTCTGCTCAGTGCTAAAGCAATGAAATAACAGTCCATTTCAGCAAATAAGCTTTTACACGCCATAAAGACAATGTGCTATAATTTGCCGGGGGGCTGTACTACCAGATGGCAAACCTATAACTCCACATGCCAGCCCTCCATTATTTATTCAGAGATTCCTTCGAAAAAATCAATTTGTTTCTTTTCACATTCGGAGGCTTTCGCTAAGAGAAAATTCACAGGAGGTCCACAAAAATCCAGCTTTCTTCTTGGAAGGGAGTTGCTGACGTTGGCCTGGGCTAAAGGCACACTGCTGGCATAGAGGGGGAAGGAGCAGGAGCCAAGAAAAGCCTGAGCCACCGAGAACATCCTGGCACCCATTTCTGGCAGCCGGGGGAAGCTCATGCATCACTGCTGGGTTTCCACTGCCATGTGCCCACCAGCAGTACCACGGGCTCTGGTTTTTCTTTTCCATCCTCCTCAACTTGGCACCCAGCATCAAATCAAGTTTAAGAGTCTGGGCACTTCACACCAGCTCCTGCAAACAAGTTGTAAGAGGAATATGCAGCCTTAACGAGCACGCTGCAGGATTCGTGCTGCTAAAAGCACAATAATATCCTGGGATTTTCTCTTGTTAATGCATAAAGATGTGTCATACTTCTGCATACCGACAGGAACTCACCAATTTCTGAATGACATTAGCCTGATCTTTCCCTTATGCAAACAAAAACAAAGCCAATGACACACAAAGGTGCCTTTGCACTGCTAAGTTATTATCATTATTTTTTTTTGCTGCTTTGGAGTTTAGTGGGGTTTTGTTTTTTCCCAAAACAATAAACTAGAAGATTTGTTAAAATTAGTATGAAAATAATGACAATTTTAAAAGGATATATGAACTGATTTGGATTTAGCAGCATTGTAATCAGCATCAATAGGTTAGGCAGGCATCCAAACACATTCGCTCATAGGCATTTCCAACTGAATAGAAGTGCAGAGTTAGAAAAGTGTGATTTAAAGCACAAAAGACATTTTTTAATACATAGAATAGAACTGTCCAGGTTGGAAGGGACCTTTCAGATCATCTAGTCCAACCATCAACCTGTCTCTGAAAAAAAACATCACTAAACCATGTCTCTAAGCACTAGGTCAACCCAGATTTTCAATCCCTCCAGGGATGGGGCCTCAACCCCTTCCCTGGGCAGCCCATTCCAACATTTAATAATCCTTTCCATGTCAAAATTTTTCCTCATATTCCTAATATATGTCTATATATGTGTATACATATATGGATATATATGTGTATATAACACCCGATACGCAGGAATGGTGTGTGATTAAATGTTTTCATACATTTATAGCAGTCCAGACTTATACCACACATTAACTTGGTGACCCATTAGTTATTTGCATGAATTTTTAAGAAACAACCAACAACAACAACAAACAAAAAAAGATATGCAACAATCACACTCAGCTTTAAACAACTTCCCTGAATCTGCTTGGAAATTCCTTTCAGCCAAGAGATCCCTTCGTATTCTCAGCATTTTCCAGATTTGTTTAAAGAGCCATCTGGGACACAGTGTAGCCTGAAAGAACCTCACGAGCATAAAACAGGGGCAAGGTTTGGAAAACATGGATAAAATCCTTGTTTGATGCAGACCCATGAAACATTGTTGAGCAAAGCAAGGTGCCACCAGCCACCCCCCTGTGCTGCAGACCCCCGTCACCCACAGCGGGTGCTTATCTCTGCTGGGAAGCACCGGGGTTGCTGTATGTCCTTGTTTGATGCAGACCCATGAAACATTGCTGAGCAGCAGTGTCTGCAAAGCAAGGTGCCACCAGCCACCCCCCTGTGCTGGCACTTATCTCTGCTGGGAAGCACCAGGGTTGCTGTACACCTGTTCCTCATTCAGTACAATGTCACTTTGTACCCCCAGGACCTCCTACACTGCTTTTTGTAGAGTTCACTGCACATTTACCTTTACCTCAGATTGGCTTTTCCACCCCTGGGCTGAGAAGGCAATATTCACCAGGTCTAGCGCAAACGATCCTAATATTCATACAATAAAGGCTTTAACACTGTCCTGAGTTTCCCCATATACACAGAAATGTGCTTCCAGGAATGTGCTTCTATGGGCTTGGAAGATTTCTATGTACAAATTCTTTCTGCACACAGGAAAACCTAGATAGGACAGATGTCACAGCTGCTTGCTTTTTAACTAAACCTCTTTTAAAGGGAACCTATACAGAAAACAGAGGCTTGGAACCACTCAGGGACCCCAAAAGCTCCAAATGTAGCTTTTTGCCATCGAAAAAATTCACACCGCCTCCCAAATGTTTGCCAGTCTAGAAGCAATCAGACCCACCAACGCTCATCTCGACACTGTTCCCAACCCATTATCTACTGGATCCAAAATGCTGCCCCGTTAGGTCTGTCCTTTGACAGTGAGGACCAACAGGAAAAAAGCAAAGGATACTAAAATAAACATTCACCACACGGATCTCAATTTTGCATAAACTGTGGATTATTAGAGGAATAATCACTGGCGTGCTTGGAATGCTTGGATGCTTGGAAGGAAGAACACCAGAGGAAGTTTTCTGGTCTTTATTTTGTAAATAAGCCATCAGAAAGTCTATCCTTTTTCTTGCTCCTATTTTGTTGCAATTCACAAGAAGGTTCCATTCTTCACTACTGAAGAGTAGACATCACAACAAGTATCTGAAGCAGCATTTAATATTTCCAAAGCTATGTCCTAACCCAGTACATCTCAAGCCAACTTGTTGATTCCTCCTCCAGTTTCAGAAGTATAAATAGGGCAGGTTGCATTTCAGCCCACAGCATTTCACAGGGAAACCATGAGGAAGTCCTTACACTATGACCACATGCACGATGGGGGTTGTAAATAGACATCTGTATTGTGCCAATTTGTTTGAAGCTGCAATACTGCAAGTTAGAGACTCCCACAATGAGGACAGACACGTTTATAGCAGCAATACCCCCTGGAAAAAAAAGCTGCCCAAGCCCATACACACAGCAAGCTGTCTCTCCCTCCAGTGTTTCAAATACCCAGCTTACAACAGCAAGATTGGAGTGCTGGAAAGCACTGGGATTGATCCAATTTGTTTGAAGCTGCAATACTGCAAGTTAGAGACTCCCACAATGAGGACAGACACGTTTATAGCAGCAATACCCCCTGGAAAAAAAAGCTGCCCAAGCCCATACACACAGCAAGCTGTCTCTCCCTCCAGTGTTTCAAATACCCAGCTTACAACAGCAAGATTGGAGTGCTGGAAAGCACTGGGATTGATAGCAGCTCTTTTGTCAAGCTCTCCCCACGAAGAGGACGCTGTGATGCCAGCCAGATGAAACGGGCACAGCCACAGCATCAGCATTTCCTAGAAAACGTCCACTTTAGGAACTGCCTCCTCACACAAAAACACTCCAGGAACTGTCCAAAGGAGTCTAAAAGGGACAGGGAATTCCCAAATAAATCCTGCAGCCATTCCAAGACATGGAATACAATGCATATACTGAGCTCCCATAGTAAATCTAAACTCAACACCTATTTGGGGGAATTTTTCTCTAATTTAGGCAAGGCACATTAGTGATGGCAAATTATTTGGGGGAATTTTTCTCTAATTTAGGCAAGGCACATAAGTGATGTCACACTTGCATATACATTTTGTGTAACACAGAGGTGTGCATGTTTATGAGCTGTGTGTGGGAACAGCCATCACTGCACAGAGATCTTGGGGCCACTTAGCAGCAAAACCTCCCCCAGAGAGGAGGCAGGAGAAAAGAGAAAAGGCCCACAAATTTGGTAGGAGAGCCATGAGGTTGTAGAAGTTTGGCCCTTCACGTCCTTCCCAGCACCCACCTCCCAGTGCCAATAGGAGAGACCAACACCTCCATCTCAAACACTCTTTCACACACCACTAATGTCTAATTTGCATTTTCAGGCTGGCCATGTGTCTATATAAAATATAGATTATGTAGATGTACCATGCCTACCTGCATTTCAACAAAAAGTACTGAATGCAACAAATTCAGTCAATCAGGCAAAGGAAATAAAGAACATCAACCCTGGAAGAAAACTTGGAAGAAAACGCAGGCTGCTGGGCACATGAACCAAACACTTGTTATTTGGGGGTTACCTGAAAGGGGTTTTTAGACTGTACAACAGTTTTAAATGAACTACATAGCCCATGTTAATTTGTGTTCATTTTGGCAAATAACTTGCTTAAACTCAAGGGGTAGAAAATAAATATTTTTTTGCTATTTAACTCATCCTGGTTTCACTTAGCTGCAGGATGCAAAAATTAAAACCAGCTCCAACAATAAACAGCTAAAGGCCATTTCTTGGCAGAACAAGGTAGAAATTCAGGTGAAGATGCCTGAAGACCAGCAGCATCCCTCATCCCTACTCTTGTAAGATGCAAGGAAAGTTTTTCTCAGGCCTGAAATCTTTTGCAGAAATTAACTCAGATCACGAGTTTTCACTCCAAAATGTGACCCCACTGATAGCACAGGCCATTTGGAGATATGATCACAACCCCAAGAGGAAGACGCATATCACAGAATCACAGATGGGACAGGAAGAAAGTGGAAGAGCTCATCTAGTCCATCATCCTGAACTGATCTAAATAGTAAATCGTTTACAGTTAGTCCAGGGGATCTATCAGTCTTTTAAGCTAACACCAACTCCATGGGAAAGCAACTTAATGTTATTTGTTAGCTTTGTGTGTTAACAGATACTGTGTTAACAGATTATTTGTTGAGAGGCAGCAAAATAAATGCTGTTATCTCTACAGCCTTTGCGGTGAGTTTTCCTGATCAGTTATTCAAGATGGCATGGAAAGCATAATTTTGTATAATATGAATGACCAAGAGTATATTTTTAAATGCTCTACACAACTTTTAGTCCTAAAAGCATACATTTAATTAAGCATCTGCTTCCAGCAACGCTGCAGTGTTATACAAGCCTGGCACTTCCACATCCTTTTTATATTATTCTAAGATAGCATTTGGGTGCAATTACTGGAGTTTGTAATACCATGCTACCAATTGCATACAGATCATCACTCTCTCCCTGAGCCAATAAAAGGATTACCCAGGAGGCTGGGATTGTTTTGAAATTAGTGCATCCCCAGAGCTATCATTGCAAATACAAGAGGAACAAAAAAAAGCTTGGCAGGATCACAGAATCACAGAATGGTAGGGGTTGGAAGGGACCTTCAGAGATCATCTAGTCCAACATCCTGAACTGTTCTAAATTGTAAATCCATTCCAGTTAGCCCAGGGGGGATAGCAGCCAGAGCAGGGTCACCCAGAGCAGGTTGCACAGGAACACATCCAGGCGGCTTTTGAGTGTCTCCAGAGAAGGAGACTCCACACCCTCTCTGGGCAGCCTCTTCCAGGGCTGGTACCCTCCAAGTAAAGAAGTTTTGCCTCATGTTGGGATGGAATTTCCCATGTTCCAGTATGTGCCTGTTGCCCCCTGTCCTGTCACTGGGCACCACTGAAGAGTCTGACCCCATCCTCTTGGCACCCACCCTTTAGATATTGATCAGCATGAGGAGATCCCCTCTCAGTCTTCACTTCTCCAGGCTAAACAAACCCAGGTCTCTCAGCCTTTCCTCATAAGAGAAGTGCTTCTTGATCTTGACTTGGTCCAGACTTTGAGATGGACTTCTTTAAACTACCTCCTTTCGGTGAGCTCCCTACCACATTTCATTTGAGTGAAAAAACAGATATTTTTTTAAAGAGGGAAAATGCAAATCAGAGAGAATACAGAAACAAGGTCACAGACTTTGAGATGGACTTCTTTAAACTACCACCTTTCAGTGAGCTCCCTACCGTATTTCATTTGAGTGAAAAAACCAGGTATTTTTTTGAAGAGGGAAAATGCAAATCAGAGAGAAAACAGAACCAAGGTCGAAATGCAACTCTCCCCTTGACCACTGCATCCTTGTCTGTGTTTCCATCCTTGGGTTCAATTAGCCAAGCCACCTGCAGAGCACCACAAACTCCGCTCAGCTCTTGCACGTTCCTCCTGCCAGCTCGCAGGTCAGGCTGGCTGCTCCCAGCTGACATCTCCCATTCATCACATCCTGCTGCCTCTCAAACTTCCTCAAACACACAGGAACAGGACTCAGTTATGAGCATGAAGGAATAAAATGGAAGACTAGGACCAGGAATCAAGTGACTAGGAGCATCAGTGCTCCAGAATGATCGAAAGGTCATTATTAACACGCACCACAGTTTGGAAATAAAGCATAAAAGCTCATGCACTCATCTGCTTGATTACCCCGGGTGTCATTTGCAGTTTTACACCAGGGTCTGTTTGCACACTGAAAGCATGACGTCCATGGATAGTCATGACTTCTCACACAAGCAGAAAACACTCACAGAAAGAACTGAGAGAGACAGGGTTTTACAGCTCAGAAGAAAAAGCAGATGCCACTTCGACAGAAGGGTCTTCAGCAGTTTCACTTAATTGTTCACTAATAGACACGTTCGTTAAGGCCATGCAGGGGCCAGAAAGCAGAACAGACACCACGTGTTAAGTATCAGGCAGCTGCTGCCTATAGGCACTGGGAGGAGGGAAGGATGCAACAGGCAGATGGGGGAAACAGTGGTACACAGCAAAACTCCCATCTGTGCAGAAGTTGCTCTAATAAAAAAATCTGTAACACATAAAGGCCAAGACTGGGGTGTCAAACACTTGGCCCTGCAGGGCCTCAAGCCCTCAAGACAGCCAGCAGGCACACAGCGTGCCTCTCCGAGACACCATCTCTTGGGTTTTTCAATTTTTCCATGAACCTCAAGGTTCCAAGAGCAGCACACAGCACTGGAAAGCTTCTTTACATGAGCAGAGAAAAGCCTTATCCTTATTGTCACACACACCATCCCCCTCTTCCCAGCTAACACAAGGAAAGGCACAACTGCAAGAGTAGGAGCTAATTTCTCCTTTGCTGTGGCAAAGCAGCTTGAGTTAATTCAGTATGAATTTACCTTCTTTTCAAATCTATGAAGATATACAGATTTGTAACTGTGTTCACTGTTTTAAAGTATCACCCAGGGTAAAACAAAGCCAAAAAGGAGGCTGCAAGTTTGGCAGACCCTGGAAAACTTTCATGAGTTTTAGCGTTTTCTCCTCATAAAATATTGTCTTGTCAAGTGGAAATATTTTGAGAAAACAGCTTGGTAGATGGCTTTTTCCTTGAACATAAATAATAAAAATGAGGCATCTAGGTACGTTAAAACGGAGCCAAACCCTTAGTCCTAACCCCAGCTCTACTTCTTTCAAAGTCACCCATGAAGTCCCACTGCCCTCTGTCGACACACAGCATCTCTGGATATCCCAGCTTTAGCAGGTAAATATATTTAGAGGGCATCCAGGCCAAAACAGAAAAAACACTTGCTGAGTTTGGTTTAGTATTTTACATGCTTTGCTTATTTAAAAGGAAGCAAAAAAGAAAAGAACTCACACACCCAAACCAACCCCAAGCTATGTACTACCTTTTATTCCTGATGACACTAGGGCCAAACAGTGTCAGGAGGCAAAAGCCCCACTGATCCAACCCTTGTTCTGGCTCTTCCAGCAGCACCAGTGCTCCCCATCACTGCTCAGCTGTAAGCCAGTTCCTTTCTTTCTTTCTTTATATCTGAGAAACCCCAACTAAAGATGACAAATTTGCCAAGCGGCAAGAAAGATAAAGGTCCCCGCTTGCATAATCCTTATTACTCTGATGAGTCATTTTAAAAGTGGCTTTCAAGAGTGTAAATGAAACAGAACAAAATACAGCAGAGAAATTACTGTAGCACAAAACAAACTCTCCCCGGTGTCCTCTATTTGAGAGGAACAACACTTCTGAACAAAACTGCTTCTCCCCCTGATTACAAAACATATTTCCAAGTCTGACTCGTATTTGAAGAGGGAAAACCTGTTCTCAAAATCTAGTGCATTATGATCTGCAGCCCAATGTTTCCTCAAGGATTAAGGCAGGAATTAATGCCAAAAAATACCTCTGAGGACGGTCTCCGTTAATGTCACAGCAGAGCCTGAGGAAGAGCTGGCTGGCCTCAAATTGCTGCTTTTTCTGTTTCTTTAGTGCAGTTTGGAATTCCTCCTTCCAACAGGAGTCAGTGCAGAAGAGACAGCTTACGCACCCTATCCTCGGAGCAGAAACCTTTTGGAAACCCAAGAATTGGAAAAAGCAACAAGACACAGCCCTTGTAGCTCTTGCTGCTCAGACCCATCTTGGTCCAAGAGATGGGCACTTTCCCCATTGGAAAAAGCAACAAGACACAGCCCTTGTAGGTCTTGCTGCTCAGACCCATGTTGCTCCAAGAGATGGGTGCTTTCCCTGTGACACCAGGTCCTTCAGGGTAAGCCACCATAGACACACACAACAAAGGGTACAAAACCCCCTTGAATTAGAATTAGATTTCTTTAGCAGTGAAAACTATTGGAAAAAAAACAGACTTTAGGGCAAATCTATTATCTTTACATTCTTATTAAATGAAAGAATACCATGGCACTTCAGACATCACATGAATTACTCCAGAGAAGACAATTACTTATGCAACTTGACCAACAGCAATGAAAAGGATCTTCACTAGCATCCCTCCTCCTCCAGTTTAAGTCAACGATGTGAATTTTGTCACCTCCAGCAGTATCAGGGCAAGGCAAACCCTGTGATCACTCGGCTGCCCAGCGCACACGCTGGATGCTCACACTATTACAGCACTTCCATGGCCAAACCATTGGAATTCCTCCTTGGATGTACACAGAGCGCTGTACTACCACATACTGTCATCTATGCTTTCGCAGTTTAAACACTTGCTACCACCTAAAGTTGACTGATATGTAAGATAGCCAGTATTTTTAATCAAACTCTTCTACCCCAACAAAGTTTGAGAGGCCTAAACTGATACTTCCATGCAAACATGTTGGGATTTAGAGATTACTACCCGCTTACTGTGCCGTTTCAAAGAAATGGAAATTGCAAATGTCTACACAGAGCCCAAAACCAAGCTTTAGCCTTAAATCAGCAAAACACTGCATTCAATACAATCATTTATAGTTCTATAAAAATCATGTATATTATCAATGATGGAAATGAGTATGCTATGCCTTGAGTTTTGAAAACGCTCTGTAGTTTTGGAGGGCAGCACAGGGAGAAGAGTAATGGGAAAGATAGAGCTTTATAACCCTTTTAAGTTTGGTTTGGTTGCAATCAGGAAAACATAAAACAACACATTAAGGTTTGGCCCAGGAAGAATATCAATTCAGACACAATAGCTGTTTGCACTGCTGAAAAGTTGCAATTCTTTTAAATGAAGTGTAACAGCAGTAATTGTGTTTCTTTGAGTGAGCTAAAAAGGCAAATGGTGCATGAATCAATAATGATGTGGCTTGTACACCATTTATCTCTTTGCATTATCCACAGGAAATCCAATTGCATAATTACATTATTCACAGCCCGGTGAGAGCACAGAATAAAAGGATCCTGCCCGTACGGGCATTTACTCCAATCTGCAAAGGGGAAATACCCACAAAGGGCAATGTGGCAGACCATCAGCCAAAGCTTATCCTAAGGATGGGATCTAACTCTCTGAAATTACCAGCACTCCAAAAGGGGACTTAATTTCAGCTATCAGTGAACCAACGTCCATAAATACCTTCAACATTTAAAATTTTTTTGAAAGCTTCAGTTTTTAGCAGCTATAAAGCTATTACAATGACTGCTACCAATACGTCTGCTGACTTCAGAAATCAGATTGCCAGGAATTAATTGGGATACTCAGACACACAATGCTAAATTCCCTATTTAGACACCTGAGGAACCTGCACGTATAGAAGAAAGTTTACAAGCCTAAGTCCTAGAATAGCGTATCTGCTCACAAGAATAGCCTATAACAGATGAAGTTTAATGTTGGTGCTCATTAGTTTCCATCTTTTATCTTCCATCATCACTGAAGCACGTTTGCAGCGTTTACCTGCTTCTTCTGCATCATTTCTGGATTCCCATGCAGGCCAGCCTGGGAATAGGACAGCAGTGTCACACCTGGGGACAACCCCAGGATGGCAGGGCACATTTTCAAAACAGCTTTTTCATTCCCCAGTTGCCTTCCAAACAGATGGGAGCCCAGGAAAAGCTGCTGGTCCTGACCGAGGACACAGCCCCTTTCTCTGCTAGCTGGCCAGACAACCTCCCTGCTCCAACCTCTGCCATAAAATATTCATCTCCTCCTCGTCTACTTTATTTTACCCTGTAAAATTCTGATATGAAACCACAAGGACCAATCCTGCTGACGCAATTTAATAAACTGCCAAGTTCCTACACATTTCGTATTGATTTAGAGAACACTGAACCCTAGCAGACTTGTGGCTGAAGCACAAGGAGTTTGCAGCTGCAATATAAAAGTTGAGCTTTTCAAGCTCAAAAGAAAGTCTGTATTTTGGCTGGCTGCTTTTCAAAAGAAGAAGAAAAAAAAAAACAAACCAAAACATCCTGAGAAAGAGATAGAACACCTAAATATAAATGATTTAGGAATAAAAAATTACTTCACACTGCAGTTTTACTGTTTGTTTTCTGTACAAATTACTCGCTTCTTTAGAATCCAACCCAAATGGAGCAGTTACTGACAGATGTATCTACAACTCCAGGAGAGTTTCTCAGCCAGGAGGGATGCTGAGCGCTCCATCCGGCTCCCCCTCCCTCTCTCTCACAGAAGTTTTCCAATCCTGCAGTCAGATTTTTTCAGAGGGCATCTGCAGTTCAAGCCTTTTTGCTGCACTGTGCTGCCTGCTATTCCCTCGCTGTGCCAGAATCAAATAAAAAAGGAAGCCTGAAAAATTCATCGCGAATTATTTCCTTTATTCGTCATAGAATAAGAGTATCCCCAAAGAACCTGCTGTACCACAGACAAGTAAATGTCTCCTCCAGGCACAAACAGATGGGTTACAGGTCTCCATGTTTATGAAACGAGGAGAAATTTATTGCCTCATACATCCTCTACTGCTATGGGATTATCACTTCAATAGTTGACCTGCTTAAAAGCGATACTGCAGTTCGCTGTGGCTAAAGGTAGTTACTTTTATCAACAGGATGGATTAGAGTTACATGATATGAAACCAGGATAAGGACCAAACCTTATACTGCGACATTAACTTGGTTTTATTACTAGCCCTGAAGGAAAAACAGAAAGTGGCAAAATTCAAATAAACTGTAAAAAAAAAAAAACACACAAAAAAACCCCAGCAAGTGCTAATGGACAGATGAAGACTTGAAAAAATTTAACAGCTGAAGCCAGCAAATACTTTCTTAAAGACATCAAATTGTTTTATATGTATTTTTAATACATTCCTAGTTTTACCACAATCATCACTTGCAAGCGAGGAGCTGAACTGCTTTACTACTCAGCATATTGTAAATCAAAACAGACTCAAGATTTGGCATCATGAGCCTGCAAATGAGACAAAGGAAGGAACAAGGAATTTTGTGTTGAGGCCATATCAAAAAAATCAAAACCAAAAGATTATTTCCCACACAGGGATCCATCTCAAAACAAACTATTCTTTAAAACAATACAACTTCAGTGAGCATTTATCTACTGGTAACGATATCAAGACACTGTTTCTCTAGGTTCTCTCAGGATATAACTTGAGATAACCCCCATGAAAAGGATGCACAGGGAACTAGGAGGCACGTATTAAGACAAATGTTTCTTTTTTTGATAGCTAACGGTAGCGACATCAAGAGGAGGGGAGGAGTAGATAAAAGGCAGCATCTTACAACAGGCAACATTTTTCACTGCAGTCCATTGAGGTTACAAAATAAAGGAGGAGATAAAAATATCAAATACAGGTAATTCTACTCACATGAAAATACTTTTTTTAAAAAATAACCCAGTAGCCTTTTAGCCATAGACTCTGCTACCAGGTACTTTATGAAACTCTCTTCTTAAAACAACAGATTCTACCTTCTTCACTAATGTACTATGATGTTCAAAGTGATCTGGATCAAGAAGTCCAAAAGTCAATGTTTGAGGTCATGTATGGAAAGATCATGGAACAGATCCTCCTAAAAGCTATACCAAGGCACATGGAGGACAAGGAGGTGATTTGAGACAGCCAGCATGGCTTTACTAAGGGCAAGTCCTGCCTGACCAACCTAGTGGCTTTCTCCAGTGGAATGATTACATCAGTGGACAAGGGAAGAACAATGGATAATACCATCTATCTGGACTTCCGCAAGGCCTTTGACGTGGTCCTCAACAACATCCTTCTCTCTAAGTTGGAGATACAGATATGATGGGTGGCCTGTTGTGTGGATGAGGAACTGGCTGGATGGTCACATCCAGAAGGTAGCAGTTAATGCCTCAATATCCAGATGGAGAGGGGTGACAAGTGGTGTCCCTCAGGAATCCATACCGGGACCAGTGCTGTTTAATATCTTCATCAATGATATAGACAGTGGGATCAAATGCACCTTTAGCAAGTTTGCAAATGACACCAAGCTGAGTGGTGTGGTCAACATGCCAGAGGGATGAGATGTCATCCAGAGGGACCTGGACAAGCTAGAGTGGTGGGCCTGTGCAAACCTCGTAAAGTTCAATGTCCTGGACTTGGGTCAGAACATTGTTTGTTATCAATACAGGCTGGAGGATGATGTGATAGTGAAGGACTGGGATGCTGGTGGATGAAAAGCTGGACATGAGCCAACAATGCGCACTCACAACCCAGGAGGCCAATTGCACGCTGGGTTACATCAAAAGAAGAGTGGCCAGCAAGAGGGGCAACTCTCCTCTACTCTCATGAGACCCCCCCCTGGAGTACTGTGTCCAGCTCTGGATCCCTCAGCACAAGAGGGACATGGACCTGTTGAAGCCGGTCCAAAGGAAGGCCAAGGATGATCCAAGGGCGGGAGCACCTCTGCTGTGAGGACAGGCAGAGAGAGCTGGGGTTGTTCAGCCTGGAGAAGAGAAGGCTCCAGGGAGACCTTAGAGCCCCTTCCAGTACCTGAAGGTGCTACAGGAGAGATGGGGAGGGCCTGTTCACAAGGGCATGTAGCAATAGGACGAGGGGCAATGGTTTTAAACTAGAGCAGGGCAGGTTTACATTAGACATTCAGAAAAAGTTCTTTACAATGAGGGTGGTGAGACGCTGGAACAGGCTGCCCAGAGAGGTGGAGGAGGCTCCATCTCTGGAGACATTTAAGGTCAGGCTTGATGTGGCTCTGAGCAATCTGATCTAGTTGAAGATGTCCCTGCTTACTGCAGGGGGGCATTGGACTAGATGGCCTTTAAAGGTCCCTTCCAACCCAACACAGCCTACGATTCTATGCTAGTACATTGCTGTGTTGGTAAACTCTGGCTGAGATGTGTTTGTAATAAACTATGTTTTACCATAACAAGCACAATCATGAATCCTTCTTGTTACACTTGCAGTGCCACTCAGGGTTGCATTAGTCCTTAAAATAATATTTTGACACATGGCCTTTATAAAAGCCGTAATTCAATCACAGACTTGTAAAGCACTCAGAGCAAATGTAAAGATTTATCTGTGTCATCACAGTTCCATTCAGCCACACATTCAACTTTGGCCCAAGCACACTTATTTATAGTCCTCACAACGCTTAGAGAAGTCAAATATTTAAACAAGGTTAATCCATCTTACCATGTATCAGATGCACTGGTAAGTATAATATTCAATGGGAACACATCGGCTTGGCACAAATCCAACTAAAATCATGCCAATCTGATCCTCCCCAAACTGGGGTTTGTGAAAGGACTATAAATTGGCTGCTCTGCTCCTCTCTCTCTCTCTCTCTCTCGGGTGAAATACTCAATGGGTGCAGAGTGTTATCAGGGTGAAAGTATTCAGGGACTGCTCCTCAAAGCAGTAAAGCAGCAGTAACACCAACCTCCTACGTAACAGATAGATGAGAGGGTCCTTCCTACCAAAGTCTGGTTTGTGACAAGGGTCATTTTGCTGAAAAAGGCGTGAATGGGAGGGGAGGGTTCTTTTGGAAAGGGGGATGCATTCTTTATTTTTATCCCATGGGATACAGGAGATTGTGTCAAAGTTTTTACTCTTACTTATATCCAGTACAACTTACTTCTTTTACCAATTTGAATTAAGTCCAGGACCTCTGACTGTGATAGAGAACCAGTTGTATGGTTCTGCAAAGATGAGATTCACAGGATTAAAGGAAGCATTCTCCTGAGGAAGTTGAAATGAATTTTGGGTGCAAAAGCAATCCTCTGCCCTCTTAATTTTGTATACTTCTTTCTATATTAGGAAAAATTTTTTCACTGAAAGGGTTCTCAGCCCTTGGACTGGGCTGCCCAGGGAGGTGGTTGAGTCCCCAAACTGGGGTTTGTGAAAGGACTATAAATAGGCTGCTCTGCTCCTCTCTCTCTCTCTCGGGTGAAATACTCAATGGGTGCAGAGTGTTATCAGGGTGAAAGTATTCAGGGACTGCTCCTCAAAGCAGTAAAGCAGCAGTAACACCAACCTCCTACGTAACAGATAGATGAGAGGGTCCTTCCTACCAAAGTCTGGTTTGTGACAAGGGTCATTTTGCTGAAAAAGGCGTGAATGGGAGGGGAGGGTTCTTTTGGAAAGGGGGACACATTCTTTATTTTTATCCCATGGGATATAGGAGATTGTGTCAAAGTTTTTACTCTTACTTATATCCAGTACAACTTATTTCTTTTAGCAATTTGAATTAAGTCCAAGACCTCTGACTGTGATACAGAACCAGTTGTATATTTTACTCTTACTTATATCCAGTACAACTTACTTCTTTTACCAATTTGAATTAAGTCCAGGACCTCTGACTGTGATAGAGAACCAGTTGTATGGTTCTGCAAAGATGAGATTCACAGGATTAAAGGAAGCATTCTCCTGAGGAAGTTGAAATGAATTTTGGGTGCAAAAGCAATCCTCTGCCCTCTTAATTTTGTATACTTCTTTCTATATTAGGAAAAATTTTTTCACTGAAAGGGTTCTCAGCCCTTGGACTGGGCTGCCCAGGGAGGTGGTTGAGGCACCATCCCTGGAGGTGTTCAAAAGACGGGTTGATGTGGTGCTGGGAGACATGGTTTGCTCCTCTCTCTCTCTCTCTCTCTCGGGTGAAATACTCAATGGGTGCAGAGTGTTATCAGGGTGAAAGTATTCAGGGACTGCTCCTCAAAGCAGTAAAGCAGCAGTAACACCAACCTCCTACGTAACAGATAGATGAGAGGGTCCTTCCTACCAAAGTCTGGTTTGTGACAAGGGTCATTTTGCTGAAAAAGGCGTGAATGGGAGGGGAGGGTTCTTTTGGAAAGGGGGACACATTCTTTATTTTTATCCCATGGGATATAGGAGATTGTGTCAAAGTTTTTACTCTTACTTATATCCAGTACAACTTATTTCTTTTAGCAATTTGAATTAAGTCCAAGACCTCTGACTGTGATACAGAACCAGTTGTATATGCAAAGATGAGATTCACAGGATTAAAGGAAGCACTCTCCTGAGGAAGTTGAAATGAATTTTGGGTGCAAAAGCAACCCTCTGCCCTCTTAATTTTGTATACTTCTTTCTATATTAGGAAAAAAATTTTCACTAAAAGGGTTATCAGCCATTGGAATGGGCTGCCCAGGGAGGTGGTTGAGGCCCCATCCCTGGAGGTGTTCAAAAGCCGGGTTGATGTAGTGCTGGGAGGTCTGGTTTAGTGATGATGCTCCTTGTTTGTTGTGTGGGTGTCTATTTTTGTCAGTTAGGTTGACGGTTGGACAAGATGATCTTTAAGGTCCCTTCCAACCTAGAAAATTCTGTGATTCTCAACTCTTTTTAGAGCCACAAATAAATACATGGAATAACTCAGTCCCCTCAGAAATGAAAGATTATCCTTGCACCGAAAGAAGCAGCACCTGGATGGCAGAAACTCAACAGTTCCCATAATCCTGAAAGTCCACAAGCTCCCAGTTGCTCCTGGCCACCGTCAAGAGCAGGACATGAAGTCACACAGACATTTGGTCTGAGCCAGCAGAGTCATCCTTACGCTACGTTTGTATTCCAAGCTGAGGACATTGACACATGTAGGACTTGACTGCAAGTACACAAAAGACAGCATCGCTTGAGGCAAAAAGCTAATGCTGATATAACTCACTCAAGTGTCTCCACGTGCTGCAAATTCTGCGCTGTGCCAATCCCCTTGTGCTGGGAATTGTTGCAGCCCGTGGCTACAGAGGGTAGGCTCAGCAGCCCAAGCTCCAGGAGCAGCATGCCATTTTTCAGGTTATCGAAAACCCAGCCCTGCTAACAGGTCATTTATATGTGGGACTCAACACAGCGAGGCTCAGTTGCTCAGGGCTAAAGACCTGTGAGAATGATAACATTTTAAATTATTTAAATCAATGCGGAGGAAGGCTTAGAAGAGCCTGACTGAAAGAGTTGCAAACAGCACATGTCCAACTTGATTTCAGACATGCCAAGACAGACTAATATGAAATAGATAGAATAACCAGAAAACAGCAGAAGAGAAAGCTGCAAACATGAGTAATTCCAGGCAGAGACACACAAATAAGGCCTTTTGATAGCGGAGGTTAGCAAAAACAAGACTTACTCATCCAATATAGATGTAAAATTAAAACATTCTGGCACAGGACTCCCCTTACACTGACTTGATTTTCACACTGCAGCTCCCACCTACAGATCACCCAAGAACTCCTTTGAAGTTAGGGTCCAAATATCAGCCAGAAACAGAAAAAAAAAACCACCCCTTACACTGACTTGATTTTCACACTGCAGCTCCCACCTACAGATCACCCAAGAACTCCTTTGAAGTTAGGGTCCAAATCTCAGCCAGAAACAGGAAAAAAAAAACAAAAAAAACCAAAAAAAACCAAACAACCAACTCTTCCTTACAGACTATTCTTTGCTTACCAAAACTGCATTGCTCTTCATCTGCTCATTGTGCCATGTCTAAATTTTTAAATAAAGTTCTTTCTAAGCTCTCAGTGTGAGAGTCTGCTATTTCAGGGACAGACAGCTCCCTGAAGTTTCTGGGTTTCCAGCTCATGTTTTCTTTAGCAGAAGCAGCACGCAGGCTATGGATTAGCGAGTTTAAAGCATCCTTCCCTATTATCAAACTATATAACACCTACAGAGATTCAGCTGAAACTGTCAAGTCCTTTTGTTCTAAAAATCTTCTAGAATTCCCAATTCATTTTTCTTGGGTATTAGCTAAGCAGCAATAAAAAAGGGAGAGGAGGGACTTAATTCCTTAATGACAAATATCAGAAGTCCCCTCAAAAACACCCTCATATAATTATTTTTTTTGTACTTTATCAGGGAATTCCACAGCACAATTCCTCCCATTGCTGGTAACCTTGGCTCACTGAGATAAGACCTATACCTATGCCTGCACTGACAGAACAAAAGCATTGCTGGGATGGGTTTGGATTTTGCAAAGTTTCTCTAGCTAGAGATAAAAACTAAGAAAAATCCATTCCATTTGCAGTTACGTTCAATAAACTTTAGAGAGAAAAACTGCGCTTTGTATTTTGGTACCTGAGCACTGGATGCACCAGACAAGGAAAAAAAATGCTGGTAAAAGATAAAATAAAGGAAGGAGAAAATAAAGATGGCATCTTCCCTTTCCCAAACCCATGCACACATTCTCATCTTTGGTGATTTTAACCACAAGTTTTCCATACAAAATCAATGCTCAGCACCTGAACTGGATTTACCCACACCATGTGGCTAAAGGAAAGGGCTGACTGTGTCACACGCAGCCACTTGGGATGGAAACATAGCCAACAGAAGAGTTCCTAATTAATCACATCAGTGCAAGTGATGGAAAACAAAGTGACAGACCCTGAAGTCAATTACTTAACAGAATGTAGCAAAGCACAAAAATAGTCTTCAATGGAAAAAATCCCAACATTACATCACATAATACCACTTTGTGCTGAAGACTGTATTGCATTCTGTTTTCATTATGGGCACATCTGACAGGTATTTAAGGGATTTGAAAAACTCGGAAGAGCTCCTTGAAAAACATGACGTTATTGTGGTCCTCAGTGTTATAATCAAATGCTGAAATTCAAGCAACAACCAAAAAACAAAAAAAGCATATTCTGACAGAGGTACCAGGTCAAACTATTTATCTGCCTCTCTGTATTTTAACAAAGCAGGAAACAGGTAATCTCTCAGATGCTTAAGCTGTACCAATGGGAGGAAGGAGATTTGTTTGTTTCTATTTTATAAATATCGAGGCAGTTAGTGTTAAAAAGAAGTCCTTTTAAACACCAGAGGACCATTTTCCCAGGATGAAAAGCCCAAAGCAGAGTAGGGACGTATTTATTTGGAAGAGATAATCAACGCTTTGTGCATTTTAATTCTTCTCTCCATCACTACACCTTCCTTTTGCTTTTGTTCCCCATGCAGCAAATCTGTATGCTGAGCACAGCTGTTCAAGCAGCACAGACACAGGTATTACGGTGCCAAGAAAAAAAAACTAAAAATGTACAAAACTTCATTTCTAACAAAAATACCTCTAAACATTTTAAAGCGGGTGTTTGTATGCTAGTTGGTAGCAAACCAAAAGCTACCAATGCTGTCTCCAACTTGCCTTCAGCATACCCAGGTTTGAGTTCAGTGTCTGTCCATCCCCCAGACCAGTTGAATTCCTGTCTCCACACAGAGTCCAAAGTTCCTGACTCACCACCAGCAGCTACTGCAACAGGCACCCACTACAAATCCCCCGCTGCTCATCCATGTTGCTGCTTCTTCAGTGAGGACAACTACATGGCTCACAAAGCAGTCCAACTACTGCAGTTTTCAGCCCAGCACATTAAACTAAAGATAATATTTCAGCTCACCCTAACACCCCAAGCTCAAATTGCCACAGATCCAGAGCTGGTACCAGTATTTCCATGACAGAGGTGGATGGGCTACGGGTTTGGGTGCGAAAAGGGCACCCTGGAGTCATCCAAGAGCTCTCGTCCCAAACAGTGGCAGCATCTGTATCTTATACAGCTGATATAGGACTTTTCGTATGCATAATTTGGGTATCACACTAGATTTGTGTTACAGTAGCTTTTCTACATGCCCACGAGAAGCTCCTGGCATTCTGAATTATTTCTCAGTAATTTTGTTAGTTATATGTACCGATGTCAACACAGATGTTCATCTGTATTGATTTTTAATTGTATACCTCTTAAAGTTGTGTACAATCTCAGTCACTACTTACAGTAACTATGTTAAAAAACAAACAACCCAAGTGGACTGCAGAAGGAGCTTTGCATGATATTTTTTATTCTCACTTTAGCTTCTTAAGGCCAAATTGTATTCGATTAGAGGATTGAATTCATTTTCATTATCAACGTGTAAGAGAAGTTGTGACATAACGCTATTCCACTTTTAGCAAATTATCTTCCAGAAATCCACTTAACTGTCATGCTTCTTCAGCTTCTGTTACTTAAAAGCACTGTTTGCTCTAGGATGTTGTGGATGCTGTTTACAGGGATTTGAGATGAAGCAGCCACGAGGGATACACAACCCACAGAAGCTGCTTCTGACTTGGAAAAACATTACTCAAGAATGAGAAAGGCAAAAATGGTTGGGCGTGTGGGGAAGGTGAGGGCACAGGAAAAGCATTTTTAGGCTTTTTTCTTACCCTCTTCCTGAGGTACCCACTTTTTGATCACTGTTAGAGAAAGGATCTTAGGCTGGACTTGGTCTGCTCCTGCTCAGTTGCCCCATGTGTTATCTATCATGGAGGCATCACGTATTCAGGAGAGCAAGGTGGAATCCATTTCCCATAACATTAAGGCAATTGTTAATTAAGACCCAGCTGCAACTGTTACTTGGAACTGTACACAGGAGAGAAAACAAAAGCCACAAACTAGGAAATGAAAGTTCAACCACACTTTTGGAGAACTAAATAGATTTACTTCGTTTCACTGAGGAAGTGACTTGGTTACCCTCCTGGTACAGAGAGAAATGCTGCAGAGGTAGGTGCCTGGTTCAAATCTGTGAACAGAAATCCATTCTCTTGAAATTTTTTTTTTATCTTTACCTCCTAAACGCTTGTGAAAGAACACGTTATATATATTAGCAAAGAGAGGTGTAGGATTTCTCCTCCAGTACTGAATACCCAAAGTAAATGCCTCTGAAATCCCTGTGCATCCCTCTTGCCACAATCCCACTAATAAAACTGAAAGTTAAACCAAATTGGATGCATTCTCTGGGGAGGGGTGTGTGCTGCCCACTGCAGTCACTCATAGCTCAGGATTCACCAGGCAGCAGTGAAGGGGCTCCAGTGCCCCTCACACTTTGGAAGTAGCAAAAGAGGAAGATTCAGCACACTTACATTGTAAGAAAGTAGCTGAAAGCTACTGAAACCTGCGCTGAGATGGGGCTCTCCCACCTTAAGCAGCTGACAGTTCAAGATGTTTAAAAAAAAAAAATAGTAATTTTAAAAGCCATATTTACAAACATTAGTAATACAGGAAGGTCACCACACACATTACTTCTAATGTGGGCCATAAGAATTAATCCCAAAACCGGCTAGAATTCTGATAATCAAAACTAGTGGTCAACACCCTACCCACAGAGCATTAATGCCTGCCAAAAACCACATCCATAACCCTGTGAACTCCAGAGCATGCCTGGGTACAAGCAGAAGGCAAAGGAAAGATGCACACTTATCTTGGGGTATAAACCTCAATCCCAGGGAGACCTTTGCAGAAACAAGGGTTAACCCATCTTGGGCTCAGGTAGGTACTTGTCTGTCTCAACCCCCAGCATCCTAAAAAAATCACCTCCCGGATAAATCTTCCAATTTCAAATTCAGAGGTGGGTTTGTTTTGTTTCTTTGTTTAATGGGGCAAGAGCACTTGCCCAGGAGCTGCTTACATTTTGTTCCCTC
Organism: Calidris pugnax; assembly: GCF_001431845.1. Taxonomy (NCBI): domain Eukaryota; kingdom Metazoa; phylum Chordata; class Aves; order Charadriiformes; family Scolopacidae; genus Calidris; species Calidris pugnax. The sequence continues at coordinate 10,568,570 of NW_015090828.1, read as the reverse complement.
TTTTCCTTTCCTTCAAAGCGCATCAGTATGAAAGATAAGTGCAATCTTTAGGCAGTGTTTGGGAAAAAGCACATTAAGAGGGTAAAATACCAGCACTCTGAACCTTCCATAGTGCCAAATATTTGTCACGCTGCCTAAATCAACAATGGGAAACAGAAAATTGCTGATAATGTTGCACCTAGCTTCAGACCTCTGGAGAGTAATCATCAGAAATAAACAAGCACGAAAAAGTCAAATTCAGAGGTGGGTTTGTTTTGTTTCTTTGTTTAATGGGGCAAGAGCACTTGCCCAGGAGCTGCTTACATTTTGTTCCCTCTTTTCCTTTCCTTCAAAGCGCATCAGTATGAAAGATAAGTGCAATCTTTAGGCAGTGTTTGGGAAAAAGCACATTAAGAGGGTAAAATACCAGCACTCTGAACCTTCCATACTGCCAAATATTTGTCACGCTGCCTAAATCAACAATGGGAAACAGAAAATTGCTGATAATGTTGCACCTAGCTTCAGACCTCTGGAGAGTAATCATCAGAAATAAACAAGCACGAAGAAAAGTCAGCCTCTGAAATAAAAAAAAAAAAAATAATAAACCACAGGGTATTCATCAGAGGAGGAGAGGAGGGAAAAGCATGAGACACAACAGTCACAAAAAGCACATTTGCAAGCAGGAAGAATGGAGGGCAAGTAATCTTTCCCAAACTCCTACTCCCACCCAGCACTTCAGAAAGCTTTATGCATGTAAATTGAGAACAAAAAAAAACCAAAATTGATTCCAGTGGTTATTGTTTGTTTCTAACTCATTGTATGGACCTGTTAAGAAAATCAAGTGACATCAGTGATACATTTCGAGTAGAAGAGGTTGGTCCTCTGTGTTAGCACCAAAGATAGGCAGATTTGTTCAGGTATAAAAATTCTGACTTAAAAAACACAAAAAGAACTTTGTATCTCTGTGCTTGACGGGCACTAAACTGATAGTAGGTATGTACCACAAGAGAGACATTGCGGGGCTGGAGTGGGTCCAGAGAAGGGCAACGGAGCTGGTGAGGGGTCTGGAGAACAAGTCTCCTGAGGAGAGGCTGAGGGAGCTGGGGGTGTTCAGCCTGGAGAAAAGGAGGCTGAGGGGAGACCTTCTCGCTCTCTCCAACTCCCTGAAAGGAGGGTGTAGCCAGGGGGGGTCGGTCTCTTCTCCCAAGGAACAGGCCATGGGACAAGAGGAAATGGCCTCAAGTTGCACCAGGGGAGGTTCAGATTGGAGAGTAGGAAACATGTTGACATGGAAAGGGTTCTGAATCCTTGGAATGGGCTGCCCAGGGAAGGGGTTGATGCCCCATCCCTGGAGGGACTGAAAAGCTGGGTTGACATAGTGCTTAGAGACATGGTTTAGTGATGGTTTTTATCAGAGTGAGGTTGATGGTTGGACTAGATGATGTTAAAGGTCCCTTCCAACCTGGGCAATCCTATGATTTTATTAGGTCTGTATAGATATACTAGGTCTTCAGAAGTGACATGGATTTGTTGCTTCTTGCTCTAGCTCAGCCATGCAGAAGAGCTGGTAAATGATGGAAAGCCACTGACACTTCCATGGTTGTTTTTTGTGATCCATCCACTCACATTAAAATAACACAACTAAGCTCAAAAGCTCAAGCAGCCCTCAGATAGTAACAGCATGCATTCAAACACTAGTGACCTCTGTTCATAAAATTTCAATTGCAATCCCAACGAGCAAGTTACTGCACTCAGAAATACAAGTTTTTGTAAATGTCTACAAGCTGCTTGTTTCCTGGTTTTGTAAACTTGACAAGGAACATACCAAATCATTCCGTCAAGAAAGGCTATTCCCCCCCCAGAGAGGGGAGGGGAATAAAAAAAAAAAAACTAGAAGAGCAAGAATTTTTAGTGAGAAATAGATTTTGCTGAAATTTCTTTCTAAATTTTAAATTTTAATCTGTCCAAGGAGGGAATGCAGGTTTTTTTGGAAGTTCTTTAAAACATCAAATGCTTGTAAGCACAGAAGTTGGCAAGACACTTAATTGCAGAAAATTCTTATAGAATACCTATTTTATATATTCCTCAAAACAACATACCTTAAGTAAAAGGAAAATGCATGTCAGTTTTCACACACAGACTTCAGGCTATTAAATTTTCTTTTCACTAGTATTTAATTTTTGTCCTCCCTGTAGGAAATGGAACTAAACAGAAGTAGATTCACTTCCATTTCCTATGACCAAGTATTTACATTATGCATGAAAAAGACCGCAATCACCATTAACTAATACTCTATGTATAATCAAGTTCATACCCTACCTGCTGCTCTATGTAGGGTTATTACAGATTCTGTGACCTTTCAGCTCATGTCCCAGTGGCTCTAGAGCAAATGAGATTTAATGAATGCAATAAAATCCTTCACCTTCCCCATATGACTAAAGCTATTTTAGGGAGTGCTGTTGCAGGAGGGCAGCCGAGTCCCAGGACTGACACAAAAGTGCATAAAGCACTTGAAACTAAACTCAATGACAAAAATTCCCAACATAACTACGGGTTGTTGAAGAAAAGGCACTAAAGGATAAAACCATTTCTACCAAACTGGAAAATACTATGAAGACCTAGAAGCTGGACCACAGAATATTGTTTAGCAGGAACACGGTCCATGGGGCTGCTCATTGAATATAATTGCCCTGTCTCTGAAAAGAGGAAAATAATGGCCTGCATTGTTCATTTGCAGCATGCAGAGAATAATTAGGGTTTTTTAAAGTGCTGAAAGGACACACCACTTCTCTCAGCTCTGTATCTTGACACTTGCTGAGATTTATATAACAATTCAGCCTGAATAACCAAAGATTGACAGTTGAGTAAATTACAAACAGAAAACTTCAGAAGAATCTGAAAAATTACACCATTTCCAAAACACAAGCTGGTGACTCCAGAAAGGTTTGAGCATAAAGATCAGTAAGATAACTTCTAAGTTGGCAGGAAAATAAAACCACAAATTCTTAGAATAAAATCAGTTGGTTATATTGTGTGTCAAACTTCAAGGGCTTTTTTTCAAAGAATTGCATGCATCTTCCTATAATGACAGGGACTACATATCCTGAATAGAAACTAGGAAGCCCCTAGACCTCTCTTATTTGCCATATGAGATTTTTTCAGACACAACTTTCCTGTAAATAGTAACATTGTCATGTATTAGGTGCCAGAGTTCTCAAAGCAAGCTAATTTATCCTGGATCTTCTGTCTCTCCGAGCTGTCATCAAGCAGAGGCAATGATTATAAACTCAAAACATGAGCTGATATTCATCTTACGACAACAGGCTTTTTCTTCTTTCATCAGATTTCAAGGTGAATAAAGAGTAACAGGATTTAACTACACAAGGTGTTTCATTAATGGCTTCTCCAAGGATAACACAAAGGTTTTCTTCAGTGCAGAAAGTCAGCAATTAACTTCCAACACTGTGATGACTTTAACTGCTGTTTTATGCAGTTTCTGCCAGGTCCTTATCATACAAAAACAGAAGCAATCAGGCCAAACAAAACAAAATTACACAACTTAAAAGGCTTAATATTCTTTGTCAGAGAGCTTCTAAGAAGCCGTGGGCTTTAGAGGAGCTCGTTTGGCATTATTGACATATTAGTTGCAAAAAAGCAGGGATGGTTCTGAGAGACTCGTCTGTAGGCATCATTTCAAAAGCCACTTGTTCCAGATTAGACTCAAAAGGGATTTTTAATAAGCAACTTGACTGTTTAATAACCACAAAAACAAAGAATGATATTCAAACCTACCATTGTCTGTTTACTTTGTGTTCCCTTGATTTCTCAGTGGCATTTGGTCACTGTGAAAAGAAGAAAAGAAAAAGAATTAAGCAAGCTTTAAATCTCAGGCCCACTGCCTGCAGTTCTGCTCTGGTCAAAATCCAGAGCAGCCCTAGTGCGATCAGCGACAGGCATATAAACAAGATTAATACTGGATGCTTTCAGATAGATTTAATACTGTTGTGGGTGGGTAGAGGGCTTCATTTGCATAATATTTTCTTTCTCAGCCTTGGAGCAACTAATGCAGCCTCAAAGAAGGTGGTGATTGGGATGAAAATGCATTTGAACCTTTTGCCATGTAATCAAAGATAATAAAGGTCTAATTACAATTTAACAGGTTTTGTGACAATCAAAATACGTCACACTAACTATAGTGCTTGTTGAGAAAACAGTCATTAAAATGCACTAGAAGTCGCACCCCTTTTCCTTCCATTTAGGAATCTGAAAGCAATAAATTAGGGATGCCATAATGAGGAAAAATTTTATGCTGTCTTTATAAAATCCAAGAGGCACTTGAAATTATAAGTATACGCACACAATTCTATTATTTAGTCACAATTATTTAGTGGTTTGTGAAAGAGCCAGTCAGACTCAGATTTCTGGGGTTCAGATCTTTTTTTATTAATTTGTTTTTAAAACTTGGGCCTTATCCAACAAATTTAACACATATGTGCTCCCGAGTTGAACTGAAGAATTATTGCTGATCTACCAGGCTCTGCCCTCAGATTCAGAGCTTCTTGTTTATTCTATATCCATCTGAACTAAACTACTCAGCCTTGAGCTTCTTCACATAGCCCAGAACATATTTATTTCTACATAGTTGCATATGGTTATTAGTCTGCACACTGTCTGAACTCCTACTTAAGCTAGGAGAAAATAACAGCATCCAATCACTACAAGATATTTTAGCTAGCAGTCTAATTATTTCACAACTACGCAACACAAATTTAGGAAATTTAGTAAAATTTGTGCCCGCCACACCCACAGAAGAATATGTTTGTTCACTTGGCATCAGCAGGATGTTTTCCTAGAAGTAGAATAAGGAAGAAGAGACACCAAATGATAAATCTGAAGCACATTAATCTTATATCTTACAAGTTATCTCCTTAATTTTATTGCTTCTGTTAAAATGGCCCTACCTTCTCCACCTTCTTTCCAAGAAGCTAAAGGGTAAGTCATGAAAAGAAGCAGCTGCATATCCTCTTCCTCCTGTTTGAGGGTCCCAGCTTTGCCTGGCCACCTCTTCCAAAGGCATTCAACTCTTCTCCCCATTAAGCACATGATTTTCAACAACAGGTAATTCAAGTCTCCTGGAGAAGTAAGAAAAAAAAAATAATTTTAACTTTTTTCCCCCCACAGAAGTCAGTAGCCAAGAAAACAGTTAGGGCTGCAACCTAGGCTTAAAAATGCTTCTCCGCATCTGTAGAACAATCTGATGGAAATTGCTGGAAATGCTGGAAATCCCTGGCTATGCAGAAGAACTTGAATCTTTGAAACATCGTGGCCAGCAACAAAAAACTGCTGTAAACAGTTCTTGCAGTTTCATCTGTCTAAATGCCAAGCTTAAGGAATCACCAGCATTTTCTGCTTAGCGTGCGATCCAGGATGCCATTCACATTTTCCCTCTTCCAGAAGCTGGAAACAATAATCCCCCTCTGATTACATGTAAGATAAGAAATAGCTTAAAGGGAATAGGATTTTCTGACATGTTGGAAGAATTTAAAGCTATAAGGAAGAGGCTTCCATATGCACCACCCAAATCAGCTCACGACAATGGTCTTCTGCCTCTCTACAAGGAACAAGGCCAAGGAACCTGCCCAAATTGAACAAGGGGCTGGTAAAAGGGTGGAAATAAACCTCCTCCTGCAATCACTCACGTTTCCAGTGTGAGAATAGCAAAATTGCAAACTCAAAACTGACACTGCAGTCCTTTTATCACTGCAAAGGTCTAGAAGTCTCAGTCACTTAACCATTATCAGGGTACCACCAAAGTGAAATAGCAGCTCACGGCTTAAATAGAGGAAAAACATTCACAGGACACAGCAAAGGTCAAGCCTCTGAAAAGATGAGGTTTATTTACTTTTTCAATGGGCTGAGTAAAACTTACTAGAGTTGACCAAGTAAGTGGTTCCTGAAACAAGTATATTTGAACAAACCATACTTAGTGTTCAATTTGAAGGTACAAACTTAATAGGGAAGAACGATCTCGGAACTGCAGCTTAAGGTGCCATGTTGCTACAGCCAAACTTTACTTCAAGCTCCAGAATATATTTAATCAAAATACATTTAGGCGTGAAATCTGGCTTGAGAGCCAAATGCTGGAGAGAAGACTGCACAGATGGAGGTGGGAGGGTGAGAGCTAAGCAAGCAGAGATTTGAAGGTACAAACTTAATAGGGAAGAACAACCTCAGAACTGCAGCTTAAGGTGGCATGTTGCTACAGCCAAACTTTACTTCAAGCTCCAGAATATATTTAATCAAAATACATTTAGGCGTGAAATCTGGCTTGAGAGCCAAATGCTGGAGAGAAGACTGCACAGATGGAGGTGGGAGGGTGAGAGCTAAGCAAGCAGAGACAGGACCACCATGGCAAGCCATATCCCATGATGGAGGAGCTCACAGAAGCTAAAACAGCTTAGAAAGACTGAGCCACGTTGTTTGTAAATACATAAAAGGGGAGAGAAGCACCACCAGAAAAGTGCAATGGGCTAGAAAGAAAAGGATAAAACCAGCTGCTTTTGCAGGTGGTTTCCACACCTGGAATGCCCCAAAGCTTTGGGGGACCCAAAATTAGTCTGCAACCTGGGGCAGATGGGCTGCCAGCAGAGGTGGAGGCACACCAGTACAAACACTACATGGATTACATACATGAAAGCATGAGACTCATGCCCTGAAAATCACTAAGGACTTAATTCTGCCTATATTCTGGATTCTCCACATGTGCCAACACCAAGACAAAGAAACTTGAAAAGTCAGTAGCAAAGGCACATTCTGTGAAATCATTTTACTAAAAAAAAAATAATAAATAAAATGGAACTAAGTACCTGAAAAGTGCAAGCATATTCAAATAGAAAAACAAAACCCAAAGCAAAAACACCTGTAAACATCTGCAAGGTAATAGAGTCAATAAGCAGCAGCACAGCCTCATAAGGAATTAATCCTGCCAGATAACATTTTAGTTAATAGAGTTAGAAAACTAAAGGCTGAGGGGAAAGAAGTAACTATCTCATTTAGCTACATTGGGTAGTCTCAAGAAGTCATGCTTGAAAATTAATTCAAGTTGATGGGAGTGAAACACAGGCATTATAGTCTAACAGCTACACGGAAAACTACAAATAAAGTGTTATAATACATGAAAAGTGCAGGAAAAGGGAAATGTTAAAGCTAGGGGTTTTTACAATCCTAATTAATCACCCAAAAGAGAAGTAAAATAATGGAACTTGATGCAAAATAAGCAGGCACTGCAAGGTTAATCAAAGAAGGGGAAAGAGACCAAACGCTAGACATTGCCTGAAATAAAATAAAGCCATCACTGGGAAGATGCAGAAATGCTGCTTCTCTGAAATCATCATGAATTTTGCCAGAATCAAGATTATGTCGGTACAAAGTAGAGAGTAATTCATCATGACTTTGCAGAGTTGCTTACTTTAGAGATGGAAAAAAAAAAAGCAGCTAATCAAATTCAGGCTGCATCTGCACAGGCATTGAAGAACACCGAAAAAGAGATAATAGACTGTCACACTGCTCCGGTACAGCCGAACCAAGGCTGTCTTTGTAATTCTCATCACTATTCCCAGGCTCTTAACAGCAGCATACAAAGAGTTGTGACACAAGCAACACGGCAGAGCTTGTTGTAGGAAACATTTCCGACAGCTCGCTTCAGTTTGACACCGCTCTGCAAGGCAGCGATCGCGCAGCGGAGACACCGCAGCATCCACTCACGCTTCAAAGATTTTGTTGCTTCACGGTATACTAATATCATTTTAGGGGCCATCAAATGAAGACAACACAGGAAACATGTTGGGACTCCGGGGAAAGCTTCGTGATTATATCATCTATCAGGCGCTGGGGTAGTCTCGTGAGAAAGAGCTGTTGAAGTCTCAACACTTAGATTTCCTACCCCAATTGTTTCAAATGCTGCAAGAAAGGACAATATATTCTCATTTTTCTTCGAGGCTGGTTGGCCTAAGTACACTCTGGTGCCCTTCTACATCTTTAATTTGCACGATTCCTCAAGAAGAGGTGGAGTGAGACACAGCGAGAAGACAGCTGGGAAGCACCACAGGAAGGAAGGGCATAGGGGAGCAGGAATAGGAAAGAACCAACTACATTCAAGGGTAAAAAAGAAAGAAAATTGAAAGACTTGTTTAAAATCCGATCTCAATCTATCCTACACCGCTGCACGGCCATTCAGAGCACAACTGAATTATGTGCAGCTCGGTGCTTAAAATTTACAGATCTTTTCTGCACGAACAACCGTGTTTTTGAAGCATTTTTGAGAGTTGCCTTGAGAATTTATGATGCACTCAGCAGTTTGTCTGAATCCGTGAGATGAAAGCTAGGGGACAGAAAGGGGACTTAACTAAACGCAATGTCACAAGACAGATCTGCTTTTCTAGGGGGTAAACAGAGTTTCTAATTTACAGTGCCGCATTCAGACTTGCAGATAAGACCTTACAGAAACAAACAGAGAAAGTCTGGGCTGCCACATTTTTCACGACTGCAGTGATGCCAACAGCAATTCATTTCCTCCCTGTCATGAGCGCCTCAGAATAAAAGAGCTTGCATAGAAACGTGCAGGCAAATTTCACAGCAATTTAGAAAACCTAACTAATTTTAAAGGAAAGACAGGCTGCCTAACAGTAGAAAGAGAATTAAGTGCTCTTTACCATTAATTGTTTCATTGCTGGAGTTCCCTTTATGTGTGTACAACTGGAAACCCACTCAGCTCGCACAGAAGAGGCTGCAGGACAACAACCATCTCCAGATCCTTGTGCTGAAGAATGCATTGATAAGCCAAATGAATGAATTCACCCCACCATCCGTATATGACTCCACCAAGGGAAGGTTCTGAGCTCCTATCAAACTTAAAACACACTTCTTGGCTGAGACACCTATCCGGATGAGCTTCCCAGTCTACTAAATAGCTTCAAATTACGAAACTGAAAGGAAACAGCATAATCTTTCCACCTGACACGCTGCACAGTAGATTTCCTACAGTTAAATCCTGTTTGCATTAGAGTCATCTCTTGCAGAAAACCAGCACAATTAGTTTCTAAAATAACGAATGTCAGAAAATCCTCTAGAGTCAAGAGCGAGTTGTCCCAGTCTTTATTATTCACCCAGTAGGGAAAAAGCTGAGTCTTATCTGCTGAACTGTCAAATATCTGTTCCTTTGGAGACAGTTATAGGCAATCACAGAATCGTCCAGGTTGGAAGGGACCTTTAAGATCATCTAGTCCAACCATCAACCTCACTCTGATAAAAACCATCACTAAACCATGTCTCTAAGCACTAGGTCAACCCGTCTTTTCAATCCCTCCAGGGATGGGGCCTCAACCACTGCCCTGGGCAGCCCAGGCCAATGTGCAATAACCCTTTCCATGGAAACATTTTTCCTAATCTCCAACCTGAACCTCCCCTGGGGCAACTTGAGGCCATTTCCTCTTGTCCCATGGCCTGGGACTTGGGAGAAGAGACCGACCCCCCCTGGCTACACCCTCCTTTCAGGGAGTTGGAGAGAGCCAGAAGGTCTCCCCTCAGCCTCCTTTTCTCCAGGCTCAACACCCCCAGCCTCTCCTCAGGAGACTTGTTCTCCAGACCCCTCACCAGCTCCGTTGCCCTTCTCTGGACCCGCTCCAGCCCCTCAATGGCTTTTTTGTGGGAAGGGGCCCAAAACTGGACACAGCCCTCGAGATGGGGCCTCCCCAGTGCCCAGGACAGGGGGACCATCACCTCCCGAGTCCTCCTCCCCACACTGTTCCTGACACAGGCCAGGATGCTGGTGGCCTTCTTGGCCACCTGGGCACACTGCTGGCTCCTGTTCAGCCCACAGGCCACCAACACCCCCAGGTCCTTTTCTGCCAGGCAGCTCCAGCCACTCTGCCCCCAGCCTGGAGCGCTGCAGGGATCCCGTTGGTGGGACCCAAGGGCAGGAATCATGAGGTCACCCTTCAAATTTCTCTTTATTAGACCAAGATTGAGCCACTTCAGCCTTTTAAGGCAATCCTTGCCACTTCTCCAGACAACCCTCCTGACCCTGCTCAGAGCTCTCTTTGGTTTCCAGCTTCCCTCTCAATGACCAGGGCACAGGGCAGGCTCATGGGCACTTTCCTGGGTAATGAGCAGGGCAGCAAAGTCTGCCCATGCCCATCCCACATGCTGTACACGCAGCAACAGATCACATCAACTCACTTTTTCCAAATTTCACATTTAGTCCTGTTAGAAGGTATATTATACCCAATTTACCAACTAACACAAACTGCACTGAACCAATGATCTCATCCTCTCATCATTTATCACTCCAACTTCCTCCCAGATTAGAAGTTTACAGATGGTGGTTATTTGTGCCATCTGAAAATTACTATTTCTAATGATTGTACCAGGATCGGTTTTTTCCTCCTCAGATCACTAATTTAGCAACAAAATAGCATGGAGACAAGGCACAAATTGTGTGAAACCATGCCAGGAAAAGCACTCCAAACCCACAGGTGGATGATGATTCTATTAAACTCCAACCTCTGCAATCCCACCAGTGAGCTGGCGTTCAGTGCATTTAGTATTGGATAGTTAGTTTCTTAATCAAAATATCCTGACAGCTGAGCTTGCAACCCACAGAAAAGTACACTGTATCAACATTATGTTTTATCATCTGTGATATCATCAGTTTCACAAGATGTATTTTCTACACCTTTGTTTTGTATGAGATCAATTACTTTCTGATCTTGTATTCATCATTCAAAGCCTGTATCAGTATTTCAAAGCCATAACCAAGATCCAGGGTAAATCATGCCAACAGCAACTTAAATCACCTTCTCTGTCTGTTCAGCTACATTCACAACATTAACATTCAGCCTTTTGTATTTGCCCCATGCTTCAACATACGGGTAAACAAACAAAATTCAAGTCAATTCAAACCAAAAGCATCTTCACCCACTCTCCTATAATGCAGGACACCAGTTTACAAGTGACTACGTGTTACGGAGTGTCCTTCTGGTTTCTGGCTGTACAGTTAACGACAGAGGTAAACTACTGTGCAAAGTTTAATTAATCAAATATCTCAGCCCCTCTTGATGTATGTGGGGACATTTACTCCTCAACAAAAGACTAGTCAAATGCATAAAATCACCACCCAGTAGCTCCCACCGCCCAGGCTCACCCAAGGTCAGCTCACAGTAACTCACCCCAAACCAGTGGCACAGCCAGACTGGAAAGGAGGGAATCACCACCTTCATTTGGCACGACCACATCACCTGGCTGCTTCCCAGCTACAGTTCGGAAGCACTAATTAAGCACTTGCTTCTGCATATAACTGTCAAAACCCATCATCACTATCTAATAATACAAGAAGCAGTTTTGTTGGTGGTAGTTTCTCCAAACTTAGAAAAATCTTCATTATATTCAGTGATAACAGCTATAGTTACTTCTTGTACCCTGTTTCTTTCTAGACCAGCTTCTGCTCCTGTTATTTAAAAAATATCTCCTACTATCCATTTCCCCTTGCTGCTTTGGATATTTGGGAATTTTCTTGTCACAATGTGCTTTATATCAGATGCAGATGTAGCAATGCATTTGTTTTACAAGCAGATCCTTTTCCTCTTGACTGTGGGCTTCAGGATATACAGTGGAATACTCCTGGCAGTTCCAAAATATCATTTATTTTTTCCATTTAAATATCATCTTCCTACCCGCTTGGATAATAATCTTTGCAGCTTTTAGAATGGGCCTTTTAAAGCACTAAAAATGTAATTTGACGGATTTTATTCTATGCACATCACACATACAATCAAGTTATGATCATTGTATCTAACCTAGCCTCAATTTTCAATTTCATGTTTCATTTTTAACCTGCCAGAGCAGGGTCTAATGTAGGTTTTGCCCTTGTAAGGCATAGGAGAAAATCTTGCAGCTCAAAATACGCTATAATTTTTTTATTATTATTATTTTAAGAAGGCTCCTGCCTTGCACAAAGAAAACCATCACCAGGGACTTTGGGAGCACTGCAGCCCCTGCACTCCCACCCAGTCCCCCAAAGCCTCTTCCTCAAGGAAGAGTTTTTCTTGGCTTCTTCTGGGCTCCTGCCACAGGGAGAAAGAAAAAGACGGTCTCAAACTCTCTAACGAAAGGCTGCTGACCCCTCTGTAGTTATTCAAGCCAATAACTGATTTCTGATCAAAGCCTCAGAAGTGGCAATGCCTTTCCTGACAGTGGCATTCGCGTTCCTCTCCCTCATTCAAGCTTTGCAAAAACAGGTCAGACCCAGGGGTCTTAATATTCTAACCATGCAATTTTTGCCATCAGGTTTCAGCAGTGCAGTGCATCCATAGCTATGCTCAGAAATGAGCTATTCTCAGCCCTCCTGTCTGTTTTTCCAGGTTCCTAGTACTGACACGGAGATAATTACAAATTTTTCTCTCTCCATGACCTTTTGTGTCTCAGCTAATTTTGTTAACAACATCTTGATTTTGCACTAAATGAACACTCACTTGTTCCCTGTTCCACCCTTTCTTTCTGTACAAGTTTAACACTCTCCTGTCTATTGCCTTCCTCAGCTGCAAAAATTTGCTTTCCAACATGAGTCAGAGGCCAGGCAAACTCACCATTCTCTTCCTGGGGTAACTTGTGACCACAGCATCAAATTCCCTCTGAAGACAATTCTTACCTAAATTGCTGATACATCTCAGACATTTGGAGATCTTCCACAACATCCACCAGAGCAGCTCCTCAGTAGCTGTCCACAAGAACAAAGGGAAACCACAAGCTTAATGGACTTCTGTAGCTTTTGAGCTGCATAAAGGACTCTCCGCATATTTATACCCGTAAGAGTCCACCTGGACACAACTTCCCCAGGATTAGACTCAACATTTCATTTTGGTTAACCAATTAGAAATGGAACATTCACCCCAAGCCATCTTCCCTTAGACTAACACTTTTCAGACTCCACGAAAGTAACCCCTACACAAGAGCACCCTTCTTCATCAGCTGTTTGAGACCAGATGATTTTCTCTTGAAGTTATGACTGATCTTTCATAAAAGTAAGATTTGTGTGAAATGTCAACCCAAGTTTCAAAACTGATCTGACCTTTTCCAAATATAGAATGTTTTTAGATCTAGAAAACTAAAAACTGTTCTGTATATAATTTGCCACAAAGGAATCCAAAACAGTTGAGGAGTCCTGTATGAAGCTGCATCCTCATTAGCATTTACTTTCAGATCTTCACCATTAAGCCACAATACAGCTGGGGAAAGGTCACTGAAGTGCTTCTGCAAAGCACACTTTCAAAGTGTTTTTATGTAGATGAGTCTTATTCTTGACCTACATTGCTTAGAAAAGGAAAAATTTAACTCTGATAATGAACATTGAATTAGAAGACAATAACAGTACGGGTGCCCAGCACTTTGTCTTATTCTTGACCTACATTGCTTAGAAAAGTAAAAATTTAACTCTGATAAGGCACATTGAATTAGAAGACAATAACGGTACGGGTGCCCAGCATTTTGCCATGGATCACAGAATCTTCTAGGTTAGAAGGGACCTTAAAGATCATCTTGTCCAACCGTCAACCCAACTTTGACAAAAATAGACACCCACACAACAAACAAAATCTGCTCCAAGATGAGACATGGGGCAGTCTGGGGGACTGCACCAAGAGAAAAGCAATAAACCTCGTGACCATATCTGGGAGCTCTAATTTCATGTGTCTCACCACATGGCAGGGACACTGGACAAGAAAAATGCAGACTTTGATTTAAACAAGTGATGGACAAACATCTCAAGGTGCCCTGGTGTAAGGTGGCAGCTTTCACCAATCCCCTAGGGAGAAGAGGAACCCCCAGCCACCTCTTTTGCCTCCTATCAGACAAAGGCTATAAATTCCCCGTGCTGCTAGAAGCTTTCCAGCTCCGTTCAAAGAGATTTATTGTCCAACAGTGAAAACTGAAAAACTGGAAAATGCTGACTTCTTCCTTGAAGTTTGATTTAACTCACTTTTAGAAGCAGACTTGTCCAAGGCGTTCATATCTTAATGCAGAAATAAAGGATAGCCCCAGTATCACAGTAACAGTAAAAAAAATATACAGCTAACACCCTTTCTAAGTATATACATAGACTCTGAAAATGAACCTTAGATGTCTAAACTTGCCTGCATTCACACTCTGCATTTATACATAAACTAAAAATTTACTATATCTATATGAATATACATTCAGGTGACTGTGTTTCTCTTCAACATATAGATTTAGGAGAATAAGATTCTAACGAAGCCAGAAAAAGAGAAAAGCCATAAGCAGTAACAATGTGGAAATACAAGAGCAATCTTGTCTCAAAACTGAACATATATAGACTAAAAATAAGTTAAAGAGCTCCGGTGAAAGTGACAGTCTATAGTTGACAAAGGAAAACAGAGATGGGAAGAAAGAGAAAAGGTTTTACAGCATATACAGAACTATACTCTTATTTCTTTACTGCAATATACCAAGGGACCTAAGGAGGAAGATGAACTACATATGAGGAGACACAAGCACATTCCTGATGTCACTGAGACTACAAAAAGAGGAATAGTTTCAGCAAAGATGACAGAGACAGTAAACAACAACAACAAAAAAGTCAAAATTAGTAATGTGCAGAGGGAGAGCAAGAAAAAAAACAAAGCTTTCTTCAGGCACTGATAGCAGATGTCACTGCATCAAACTTAGAGCTATGCAGATGAAAAAATTAACCCAAGCACTGAAGTTTAGTTCCTCTCCTCCCATGCTCTGAGCCACCAGAGACTGGCAGACTCTCCCATCTCAGGGAATTAAAGGCAGGTTTGATGAAAAGCCTGAGCATCCTTAGTAGCTGCCACCAAGACTGACAGATTACTTCTTGGGTTGCTGAACTTAAAAACAGGAGCAGCTAGAGCTGCTGGGCTTGCTGTGCTGCCTCTCATAAGCTGCTGTGTTATAGGCAGAGCAGGGGAACAAAGCCAGTCTCACTCACCAAGGTATTCCACTATGCCAATTAGAAAGCACAATAAAAATTAAATCACTTGTACATTACACCACTATGTGAGTCTGGGGAGGAAGAGGTCTTTCATTTAAGAAAAGGAGGAGGGAAGAGGGAAAATGAAGTTATTTTTTCTTTACCTTATTTGTGTTAAAACATTCTACCAGTATGAATTAATAATGCATATGTAAATCAGGCTTCATGATTTCTTGTTGCATTAAGCTGCCAGTGTGCTGCTAGTAATAGATTCAGAGCATTCATTTATTTTGTGCTGAACTTCATTATTGGCATTGTAAGGGAATATCCATTTTTATCAGGAAGAAATCTAGCATATCATTCAGCAGAAGAGTAACATTTATTTTAGTCTCTGTGCATGAGCTGTACTGGAACAGACTGAATTTGTTTCCTCAGAGTATATCAAAATCCCACACGGATTTCAGATCCTATTTACAGTGACACAGACCTCGGGCCCAATCCTTGCAAAAAAACCTTTCCTCCACGTGGACCAACCCTCTTTTAAATTTCAGATGCAAGGTGAAGACACTGTAACACCCAGACACTTCTGACAGCACAAAATACTTCTGGAAGAAAATGGGGAGAAAAAGTGGCTTTAAAAAAAAAAAAGGGAAGTAATATAGTAATATTTCAGGTGCTCATTTCTACCACTTTTTTTCTAGAACAACATTTTGCAAACTTTTTAAGCCTATGAGCCACCAATTTTTTCTGAGAGGGAGGCAACTGATTCCCTTTGTGATGCTACCACAATGATTCCTTATTTACAGGAAGTTAAGCCTTTAGGTGAAACTTGGCATCAACTACCTTTATTTTTCTCCTGTTTTCTTTATTTTCTTCCTTACCTATGTGAGAAGAAGTGGAAGGAGACAAGGATATTAAAACACTTTTCTACAGTTGTATGGTTTGCCCTCTGCTGTTGATGCTGCACGATTCATCAGGCTGAAGAACAATTTAGATCACTGCATTAAGCTGGGCATCACTTCATAACATCAATTAATGAGGATTTACTGAGGTGACCCCACTTTCGCTGAGTATAGCTTTCAAAAGTTTACATTACCCTAGAGAAGACAGATAGAAACTTCAAACATTTATCCAGCCTAAACTTGAAGGGAAATTGTGGTTTCTTTAATTAAAAAAAAATTTTATATAAATCCCCAAGACAGAAAAAACAAGGTAGACAGAAAACTTTTAAGATGCTACTGACCCCAGGGAAAGCCAAGCAGGCAAAGGCCAAATACCAGAAATATCCCAAAACCCCATGAAAGGACAATTCCCTGCTCAGAGTGGCTGAATGAAGCACAGTTCACATTATCATTTATATGATTTCTGGACAGATTAACAGTTCAAACAAGGCCCCAAAGCGCCACAAACCTACAGATGTGTTCAACTTTATTGCCATGGGTAAAGCATGAAATTCATGAAATAAAGTTAAGTACTCCAAGATCAAGGGCCTTAACTGAAGTCAGCCCAGAATTAGCTTGTGGGTTCTACCTACCCCCAGGTGATGACTGCTGATTTCCTTTAGGCTTTCTTGATGCGTAAGAAAATGCATTACTCAAATTTCTGAAGCCTGCTTTAGACACTCATTAATTTGGTACCACAACATGCAGCACTAACTTTGCAGCATTTCTTCAAGTGTGCCATTTCAGACACTGGACTTGTCTTTTTTCTTAGAATAAAGGAAAAAAGGGCGTTATGCTAAATGAATTATTTTTGAAGTCTTTTTTTCCATTCTTAAGCTGGATATGGCTAGGCAGCCATTCATGTTGGGTACAGTCTTCTCTCAGAGCCACTGGGAGGTGACACTCCTGCTCTTCTACCTACCACAGGGTTTGTCCAGCTGTGCCCCCCTGCTCTAGGAAAGGGTATGGTCTGGTGTGAGATGAACTGTCTCTCAGGAACAGGAAACGTCCATCTTTATCTGCCTTGCTTGGTAGAACAAGTGGATCAGAATTAGATTGTAAATCAAGCTGTGGAAAGCTTTTTATCAGTTCCACAGCACCTAAAACTGGTATCTGAACAAAACTCCTCCTTTCCCACTTTATTTAACACATTGCTGCCTGAAGTGACCTACCTGTGTACCCCAATTAATACCTGAGGAAGTCCCTCATAACAAACTCCTTCAAAGCATTTACGCTGTTATGTCTTTGTGGCACAAGAACTGATTATTATTTTTTTAAAAAATCACTGACCTTCTCTTCACCTTGCTTGGAAATAAATTAAAGATTTGTCTAAAGAAGCAGAGGAGCCACTAGCAGCAGAAGAGATTGTGAGAGGCAAGTTCTTGATGACAGAAGAATAAGATACTCCTCCTCTCCTTCTGATTTTTTTGGGGTTTTTTTTTTTTTGGGGGGGGAGGATTTGATTGCTGACTTGATTGCAGTATTTAAACTAGCAGGGGGGTCCTTTCAGGGTCCAAGCATTAGGAAGAGGCAAAAGCTTTTTAGCTGAATGTGTGACAGAAGCTCTGCTTTTAATCACTGCCAGGTGACAGCCAACTGCCAAACCTCATGACAAGCCCAACCTCAGCTAAAAGCTTTAAAAGCCCAAAAAGCTGATCGACAGACATCATGAGATGAGACTACGTTGAAGCCTTTAAATGATTATTTTGGGGATTGGGACAATCCAGGGTGCTGGGACAAAACAGATCAGCTTTAAAGACATAATGGAGGTCTACCCTCTTAAAGAAGGGTAGAGGTAAAAAACAGTAATTCATGTTTTCAAACAGAAGTTGCAGGTTTGTATTGCTTTCTAACGAATCCTTCATAATAATAGTTGAAGAATGGAGACCTAGAAGAGAAGCAGCAGATAGAGAGGGTGCCCTGAGGTTCCTAGAAAGTCAGGAGAGTGATGCAACTTCTATTAAATACACAAGGCAATGAAAATTAGACCAAAAAGATGGGAATGGGCAAAGTAAGAAGGTAAGACTGTAAGGAGAGGAGGTGTTAGTGCTAATAAAGGTGCTCATGAGCTGGCAGTGCCATCAGTGGGCAGACCCTGCTTAATTCTGTAAAGCCCCAGGTTGGCACACTAGGAGAGAAAAGGGCTGCTATCCTCATTACAGCTTCTCCACAACCTCCAAGGTGGAACAGAAGTTTGTCGTAAGTGTCCACCACAGGACAGTTGGGCAAGGATCACAGCTTGGCTGGCTGTATGCAAACAGGCACACCTAACACCTACATAGGAAGAAGGGCTCAAAGAATAAGGATGTCAACACATACCAACCACGTTAACAGGGTGTGCTGCAAAGCTTCAAAAGACAAAGCAGCAACAGCATAAAGAAAACAGAACTGGTCCCATTCAGAAGCACTTGGAGAAGAGCTGGTGGAGGACAGTCACCATGGCGCACATGCAGCCCAGAGACAGTCAATGGGACAGGCAACTGCCCGACCCGGTTATTTCCCCAGGAAAACTGGAGTGTTGAAGTAGAGTGAGGAAATTTTCTCAGGTCCCTAATCCATGTCTAAACACACCGTTTCAAAACAAAGCTGACAATCTGGCACTTCACAGGAATGGTCAAAACCTATGACCGTAAAGATTCACCCACAAAGGCATTCATTCAATGAGCCCCACACAAAGCAAAAGAGAGATAAAATATTTGTAACACAGGTACAGGTAAACAGCAGGATGCAAAGCCATATACACTCATATACCAGTTTGAAACTTGTACTGCCAAGGTATTTTTTAAAAATGAAATAAAGTTGGCATTAAAATGGAGAAGAGCCTTGTTCCCATTACATATCTTTTGTAAGTATTAAGCCAGTCTGCTGATCATGAAATATAAAACTCAGGTTTTATTAAGACTGCATGTGGGGAAGAAAACCAAAGTCCTATTTACACATATTTCCAGGCACCTGCCAAGTCTCCACCAGCAATTTGGATACATGCAAATTTGCCTATTACTTATCTCAAGGCCTCAATTACAGGGCCCACACTTTTTAGACTAGCAAAGAGCTCTATTCCACAGCTCTGCTTTCGGCAAAGTACACACATTTTCTTTGCTACAACAAATCATTTTGCATAGCAAGATCAATGACTGACTATATACAACTAACACTGTTCTGACATCACTTCAAATGCCAGCCACAACCTGTGTTTTACTGTTTGACACCACATACAGTACTTGGAGAAAATTAATACTTCCAAGCAACAGTTAGCTACCATGAGGCAAAGTAGAAGTGCAAAATAAATACAAGGATCATGCAGAAATGCCAACTACTAGTCCTTTCAGAAGACTGCTTGTTATTTGGCAGTTGTTTTTTTCTTACCTTTTTAAAAAGTATTATATGCAGAGTTTCATGTACCATGGGTCAAATTACTGCCTGCAATTTCATTGCACCTTGGCAAAACAGCCCACACAAATGTAAAATACTTTCACTTAAGAATTTAATTTCAGGTTAAAATCTCCAGCCACTGCAGATAAGAGGAGCCTGGGTCTCTGCCATGCCATGCTTGGGCACATGCCCAGGCTACTTTACCTTGGACATACAGGGCTGGGAACTGATCTCAGTTACGTGCTGGGAAAGCTGCACAAACCAGAGGAAGATGCCAGATTTTCCTCAGGATAACAACGGTCAGAAGGATAACCACACTGCTATACACAGCAAACATTTATATACTCAGATATTTATTCAGAATATGCATGCCCTCACAGGCCTGTCTGTGATAATACCCTTGTAAGCCAGGAATAGCACTACTATTTTTTTTGTGAGCACCATTGTTACACATTTTTTCTAGTTCCTTACCACAGCAGAGCTGAGAATTGGTGGCCTTTCCTCTCAACCAGTGGTTTAGCCCTTCACTAGCTCACTGTGCCTTTGGTTAGAGCTCTAAATCATGCACAATAAATTAGATCAAGAAAAGCAACAGTCTCACTACAGTGCCTCTTTCCCCTCCCTCCCCCATCTGATTTGTGGAAAAAGCTAAGTTTTTATTATGGTAAGACTATTTGATGCAATTATTTCATAAACAGAAACATGAGGCATTATAAAAAGATACTTGATTTATTTTCTACAAGATCCTTGAGAGCTTTCAGGTAGGCTGACTTAATTCAGAAAGAGAAGCCACAGCAGCACTCAAATAGGAACATAACTTGTAGGCTATTAGGAAAAAAAGACTTTTTAAAAGTTGCAATTTTCTTTTCCTTTACAATTTCTTCTACTTTTCAGGAGTTGTGCACAAGTGTGGGGGTCTGGGTTATTTGGGGTTTTTTGGCAGGGATGAGGGGGAAAGGGAAGGTGGGTTTTTGTGGGTGGGTTTTTTTCACAATCATTTGTTATCCAGTTATCTTTTTATTTTTATTATAAATTAGAGCTGGAAGGCTGTGGTTAGATAACATACAGAAATATTTCCTATCTCAGTAGACACAGCCACAAATGTAAGGAGTTCTGAGCTCTGGGAAACACAGAAGATCTAAAAGCATCTACTGTAGCTCCTTAAAACCATGAACCCTGGCTAAGCATCTATTTCTAGCCTGCAGGGGACATGTAGAAAGTCAGAGGTAACACATCTTTCCTCGAAAGCAAGGATAGGCTAGAGAGGGCCAGAGAAATCCTATTATTGGCCTTTTCACAGTATACAGAAACATGCAGTAGAGTAACCCTGCTTTAAGTGCAGCCGAAAAACAGAGGACTATTTTG
The DNA here is from genome assembly GCF_001431845.1 of Calidris pugnax. NCBI lineage: Eukaryota > Metazoa > Chordata > Aves > Charadriiformes > Scolopacidae > Calidris > Calidris pugnax. The sequence goes on along the minus strand of NW_015090828.1, from coordinate 10,547,912 downwards.
GACCTATTTTTGTCATACATTGAAAGACTCCCTATTTTTGTCTGCTGATAAACTTGTCAAGGAAGAAATTCTGGAACCTAGCTCAAATATTTGACCTAAACCAGTAAATCTGCCTTCTGGATTTTAGTGGATTTAGAGGAAACTCCATTTCCTACTTCTACTTCTTTTGTATCTACACACGATAAACTTGTCAAGGAAGAAATTCTGGAACCTAGCTCAAATATTTGACCTAAACCAAGTAAATCTGCCTTCTGGATTTCAGTGGATTGAGAGGAAACTCCATTGCCTACTTCTACTTCTTTTATATCTACACATTGCTGCAAAGGTTCTACACAGTAACTTCTCTTAAAATTGGTTCTTCATAATGCAGTACAGTCTTCTTTTATGAAAGATGTCAAAACCCCTTTAATGCAGGAAATTTCATAAGTAAGTAGCCTGAGACATGTGCATATCCCTTAATATTTGCAGGGGTAGCCAGAGTTCTTGCTAGCACCCTCCAGATAGCTGCCGCCTTATACAAGATTTTCTTTCATTTACCCTCACTACAATACTCAAAGACACTGAAGAAGGAAAATGGCTCAGGGCAGGACTCCCATTTTAACGAAGAGCCAATAAAACTAGCACAGAAACTCAATACAGTTTGATAAATCATATATTAACACCTGCTTCTAGCTGGGTGGCTAGTCAGGCTGTACTCCTGGTACCTACTAGACTCAGTAGACAGAGTTGTATGATTGCAAATAGGTATTATATATTTAACACACACCCCTTAATAAGCACTATATCAAATATCCAAGGTGAACTACCGTGAGTATCCTACAGTCAGTCGCACAGGACAGTTTGGATTCCTGCTCACATTAACTTGCATTTGCTTAAAATCCTACATTGAATTAACAGAATTAGGTAACACCTCCTTCCATTCTGCAGACAGTTCTGTGATCATACACCCAAGTGCCTCATCAACACTGTGCTAACGTCTGCACCTTTCCGTGGACAAAATAATAAAGACATAAGTGGAAATTATCCACAGCCCAGAAGAACTTCCTTTTTCTTTCTGGTTAAGAGTCTGAAGTGGACCAGGCTTGCTCTTTCTTTTTCCCCGGGAAATCCTGCTGAAATCCTTTAAAAAGGCTGAGTTGGTTTGGGGATCAAAGGAGAACTGATCAAATCTCAATTTCTGTTATTCCTATGATGCATGGGAGTATAATGGCATGATATTTCCTCTGAGTGGGATAATAGAATGATGAATTTGGACCAGACTACAGCCTATGTTAATAATTTGACCCTAACAAGTAGATATTACTTCCGCCAATCAAAAATTATAACAGAAATCTCTAGATACTCTCATGTTTTCTCATTAGTTCCTCATCTAACAAGCTGATGAGTTGGGGGAAGGGGAGGGAGGGAAAAGACAACACATCACTTCAAAACAACCACTCTTCCAAATTGCAAAGACCTTTCCTGAATCCTATTAAAAATACTAAGTCTACTTTGACTTATCTTAGTATCTTTAACCTTGAATTACAAAGGCCCTCAAAACATTCTAAAGAATGTTTTATTGCAGCAGGAGACATTATTACTACACAATATCCCGGTCACCGTTATAAATGAAGAAAGTCTCATTATTTTTGAATGTTAACCTTTCTAACTGCATTTATAAGCACTATTGGAGTAGACTGACAATGAAGACATTGATAATAAAGGTTTTGAAAAATGAGGTCGGAAAGAAAGCATCTTCTGGGCTTCCACTTATTGCAAGTCATTTGGATACAGCCATATCATGAAACTGCAAGAGACAATTCCATGTAGGAAGGCAGAGTGAAATATTCCATTACCAAGAAAATATCAAAACCAGCATATATCTAATTATGAATTACTTAAGGAAGCGACACTAGGAAAGAGCCATGTGTGCAGTCACAGCTGGGAGGAGGCCTGGGAGCCCCTCCAGGACACAGGGATGGAGGACCAAAGGCAGTGGGGACTAAGGGCTATAAAACCATCTCTTTAAACACTTTCTCTGCACATATTTGGGTTGTTTCTTTACGAGCAATTCAGGCTTCTGTCCACCACCTCCCACCACTCTTAATCCAGTCTGTTCTAAACTTCATGGCAAGTTCTTACTCCTGCAGTACAGCAAGGCAAAATTACTTTTAGGAAGATCATTACCCCTGTAACACTTAGGAGTTTTTTGGGCTGTTTAATAAGGTAGCTTTTTAAATGCAATTTGAAATGCAGGATAAAGCAAGCACTGCAGAAGTGGCTGATGATTGTCCCAGTTCTTCAGGCTACCTGGTGGATAAGTGGATCTAATAACACCACCTGAGTTATAAGTTTTCATAATGGATTTTCAAACTATATCCTGCCCATGAAGCTTCAAATCACATTCCAATTTGATGCTAAATAAAAACACACACAAAAATACTGTAGATAAGTCTTCACTGCAGGTATAATTGATGAAATGCCACAATGCAGAGATAAGTTTATATAGGAGTGGGTTTTTTAAATAAGCTATACATGAAATATTTTTCGAATTATTTCAACTGAAATGTACTTTTTCCCTTTGGAGTTGTTTTTAAAGATCACATAGGAGGAGAGATTGAATAATTTGGCATTGCTTAGCCCCAAGAAAAGGAGACCATAGGATGGTTTGGATTGGAAGGGGCCTTATGATGAAAGAGAAACAAAAGGACAAACTACACAGAAGGCCGTTGTACAAAGGCAAGGAATAATCTGACTGTGTCCTTGTGGATAGGGATAGAGATAACCCACTTAAATTTTCTTCGCCCCAGTTGAAGTTAGGTGGGAAGTGAAACTTTTTAAAAGTAAGGATGGGGCAGCACAGGGTTCAGCTTCCTGAGCAAGCCTTGAAATCTCTGACACTGGGGACCCTGAAGAAACAGCAGGGGAAACATTTATCAGAGGGGGACACGGGTGCAGCTGGTCCTGGAAAGGAGACAAAAATTGGCATCTCTTTTTGCCACTATGAATTTCTACAGTTGTTTTCATAACCAGTCATACCAGCACTGTGAAGCAGCAGCCCTCCGCATCTCTTATCACCCCCCCAAGAGAATCCCAGCACACAATACAAATCAAACAATGCTCAAAGACACTAAAGAAGGAAAATGGCTCAGGGCAGGACTCCCATTTTAACAAAGAGCCAAAAAAACTAGCAGAGAAACTCAATACATTTTGATAAATCACATATTAACACCTATTTCTAGCTGGGTGGCGAGTCAGGCTGTACTCCTGGTACCTACTAGACTCAGTAGACAGAGTTGGGTGATTGCAAATAAGTATTATATATTTCTTAACACACACCCCTTAATAAGCACTATAGACTACATCAAATATCCAAGGTGAACTACCGTGAGCATCCCACAGCCACTCGCACAGGACAGTTTGGATTCCTGCTCATGTTAACCTGCTTTTGCTTAAAATCCTACATTGAATTAATAGAATTAAGTAACACCTCCTTCCATTCTGCAGATAATTCTGTGATCATACACCCAAGTGCCTCAACAACACTGTGCTAATGTCTACACCTTTCCGTGGACAAAATAATAAAGACATAAGTGGAAATTATCCACAGCCCAGAAGAATTTCCTTGAAATCTCTGACACTGGGGACCCTGAAGAAGCAGAAGGGCAAACATTTATCACAGGGGCACACGGGTGCAGCTGATCCTGGAAAGGAGACAAAAGTTGGCATCTCTTTTTGCCACTATGAATTTCTACAGTTGTTTTCATAACCAGTCATACCAGCACTGTGAAGCAGCAGCCCTCCGCATCTCTTATCACCCCCCCAAGAGAATCCCAGCACACAATACAAATCAAACTATGCTTGGCAGGAAATCATCCATTTGAACCTCTCTTGAAAAGCAGCAGCTACTAAAGGGGCATATGACAGGGGATTTTACACTTTATCCAGTCTCCTCCCTAAGTACTGCAGGAGGGGTTTGACTCTGCAATTCAGAAGTGTGATTAACAGCATCAGCAGATCTACCCAATTTTGTTTGAGACTGAGAAACAGAAACAAGAGTTGCAGCACATGCACAAGGGGTGCAGGGGAGAGCACAGAAAAGAGGAGGAGCAGACAAAAGGCACAGCCCTTTCATCACCCCAGTTTATAGATTAATTCCCATCTGTGGTGTGAATCCTTCCTGATGATTCAGTACCTGTGACAACAAAATCTTCCATCTTTTCCTGTCAGAACTTTTTCCAGCTTAACAGAACTTGTATCCTTTTTCTATTTGCTCTGGAAAATAATTAAGCTATTTCTTTTTTGACTTGGTTCTAAAAATAAAAGCGTGAAGCTGTATCTTCAAGATATGTTTAACCATAGATGCTTTTTAGTGCACTACTGAAAAAGAATAGGTAGTTTCCTGCTATCTCCAAGTTCTTCTTGCTCCTGAAGAGGAACATAGTGACTTGACACTTTCACAGCACAAGATGTCCCCAGCTAGGGCTGCTGTCTGCCTATTTACAATTAACATAAAATACTTCTATTCAGTTTGGGAAATTAAATCACTGTCCCCCACTGCTACCTCTCAGTATAGTAGCAAAAGTACTTCTTTTAGCAAGGATGGAAAAGTTTAGGCAGACTGACAGGAATGACACAGCTGTAGTTTTTTGGTGGGTTTTTTTTTTTCTTTTTTTTTTGGTTTTCTTTGACCAATAAAGCTTTTACAGATAAAAATCAGATCTCCAGGAGCTAAGTATAACAGAGATGTATTTTTTTGGCTCCCACAGTACACAAAAATCAGTAACAGCAGTATGGTATTTCAAAATCTTACATTACATGAAAAATAGCCAAAAGAAATGTAAAGTCAAACAAAATTGCACTTCTCTAACACGCTCTCTTCTCTAAGAAGTGAAAGAAAAAAAGGAAAAGAAAATAATTGAAGCAGAAGATAGTACAAAAGAACATCTAAATTGCCACTGACAAGGGATTTAGAGCTTGGCTAACAGTGGAAGTCCCTCCAACCAGAGGCTGCTAATGGAAGATGTGCAGCACCATACTAATAGAGACACAGCCGAAAAAATGAAGATTTTTAAAGAAACACTTGAAGCAGGAAGACCTGCACAGCTCAAAACCAGTTAAGCAAGAACAACAGCTGGACCTTGACACAGCACGTCAGTTCATCCCCATCACTACACTGCCTGAAGCAGATGAAGAGACAGAAAAAAGGAACAGACCACACAATGTGAAGGGATGTTCAGGCACAGTAAAGTGTCCTCCATTCCCAGCGTGCACAATCATGGCCCAGCAAGGCTGGAGCACCACACCAGCAGCACCACAGGACATGATAAATGGGTTATCTGCCAGAGCAAATTGGACATTAATTACCTTGAAGTTGGACACAAAAGGCAGTGGCGTGCTGGGCACTGTGCCTGGCATCAAAAGGAAAGTCACTAAGCAGTGGGATGTAAGTAAGCAGCATCCTGGACTCCAGAGTTTAGCTTCAGAAAGAAGTATGTGATTTGGCTATATGGGCAAAGACTGCTTTATTTCACACACTTTTTTAGACAAGCAAGAGACTACAAAGCAACTGGGGAAGCACTTCCTATATGGGCAAAGACTGCTTTATTTCACATACTTTTTTAGAGAAGCAAAAGACTACAAAGCAACTAGGGAAGCACTTACAAACATCTTCCAGGGGACAGGCAATAGATAAAACAAAAAAGAGATCCCAGCCGCTCCAAGCCTCATGCCCATGGGAAAGCCCTCATTAGTGGTACAATTCATATTTATATTTTGGCCCCTAAAGGCAGAGATGGGGCAGAACTAACAAAGGCCAACATTTTTGGTTTTCTTCCAAAACAATCCTGTTCAAGTTTTAGTGTCTTATCATACCAGTTGTAGTTTACAGAATTAAAACTTAAGCGTTTCACTTGAGCCAAAAGTTTACCTTTCATGTTTGGTGCTTCAGAACTTGCTTTCTTGGAGAAGACTTTGGAAGTCAGATTCATTTCCAGATTGAAATTTTAAAAAAACAGAAACCTTAAATTTCTAAAATCTAAATTTAATGGTCTGAGAAACAAAATTTCTACTGCCTCCTCTCTTCTGCTTCCACTCACTTCATAAATCCAGAACACTAAATCACATCTTATATAGATGGACCTCTTCTTCTCACTGTAAAAAAATGCTTCAACTAGATCATGACATATAATCTTACACCATAAATAGTCTTGATTTACAAAATTTGACCCATGTACTGTGCAGAAAATTCAAGTCTAATGAATATATCCAGCAACTTGCTCGCAATTTTTATTCTAGAATGAAGGGCTCGTGCTCCTTCCAAATGTCTCAAAAATATGCGAATGTTAAAATCACTGTAATAAAAGTATAAAATGGGCTGTCTAAAATATACTGTCCCTGTAAATTCATGCTACAACTTACATTTGTTATCCTTGTTAATGTAAAATAATTCTAAAAAAAAAAAAAATATAGCCTCTTTTCTTTCTAGCGCAGACTAGAGAGTGATTCTGACTATAACCTTGTTGCTTTTCTTTGTCAGAAAACTTACTCATGTATACTTGATTTATAGGAGAGAGCTGAACGCCAGAGAAATAAAGGGCATTTCTCAAAGTAGGAAGCAAGACAGACGAGAACGTTATCTGCCTTCAACGAATGGTACTGAACACATTATCTGACATTGAGCTTGAAGACAGCCACGATACTTCTAAGCATAAAAAACAGACATTTATGTTGCTTCTGTAATTTCGAGATTGATATTTAGCAGTACCGAAGCAAACTATGTCATGTAATTTTAATAACTTTATGTTGTATAACAGAAGAATCTGAGCCACATCAGCAGGATACTGTGTCCCTGCCGTCGCCTCCAAACTCAGAGGCTCAGTAGCTCTACCTGAAACTGGCAGTTGGTACAGCAGGGCTGAGGAACCACCCAAAGGTGACTTTTGGTGAAAATCAACAGGGCTAAAAATACCATTAGGCAGCTCCAGGCCCCAACTTGGCAACAGTTGGCAGCAATTTCAACATATTTGTGAAAAACCACCATTAGCTTCAAGTCTCCATGGGAGACTGCAACCTGAGGACCTCCCCAGGTTCACATTTGCCCTCATATTCTGCTTTCCAGAAGCAAATCTTACCCCTTCTGTACACAGGGGTAAGAAATACATTTGCAATGAGGTGAAAGTCCCAAGTCCAATGCCCCAGCTAAGAAAAGTCCAGGTAAGATTTTAGCACCATTGCTTAGCAAAGCACCAGATTTCCAAAGTGTATCATTATTTTAGGAAAAAAAAACTGATAGAAAATATGTAGCTAATAAAATGCAATGTTGTATCAAGTAATAATATAAACAGGGGATATTTTCTTTACTATAACCAACGCCAACAGTATGCAAAACCCCTTCCCTGACCGGGTTCCTAATGAGAAATTTTCTGTGGAAGACTCTTTGAGTGTAAAGGCAACTGAAAAAGACACAAAGGCTCATCTGCTACCGGCATTACCTTTGTCTATGGATGGAGAAATTTATTTCACATGATTTGCATGCAAGTCTATTCCCTTCTTTGTGTGCAGACCCATTTCAATTGGGCATTAAATGCCTGGTTTGGGACAGATATCCATTTTTGCTAGATCCCTTCCCAGAACAAGCAGTTGAAATCAGGACTCAAACACATATATGTTACATTTTTATTTATTTATTTTTTTTTACAGTAACATTTTGATTCCACAACTCCCTGCCCTCTATTTTTCTGCCAACCACTGCAGAGCACCTTCACCTTACCTCTCTGCAATTTTATTTTCCAAACTTAATTTTAACAGCACTACCCTCATACTTAAAGAATGAAGTATTTCTATCGAAACCGGAGCTATAGGACCAACTAACACGTTACAGAAATGATGCTGGACTCATTCTGCACACACCAAGCAACAGCACTGTCCTCTGGTACCATGCCATCATTTTCTCTTTCACTGAACTGTGGGCCTCATAGAAAATGTAATGCATACAAATTGCTAGGGTTGCTATTTCTGCACTAATGCCTCTTATTGTATTTATCACCACCAACTGCCATTTACATGTTTCTTTCTTTTTTCAACAGGCTTTCACTGAAGCCGCAAAGGTTTCTGTTTTGTCTGGTAATGGTGATAATCGTCTCTTTTTTCCCATTACTCACAAAATTAATGGCTTCTATTGCTAGTAACTATCACTTGTACATAAACATAATTCCTTCTTTTTTTTTCTTTCCCGATACACATTTTTTCCAGATACCGATTTTATGTTAATAAACTTGAGTATTATGCTGGATTAAAATCAGCAAAAGATTCCTATATCTTTTTTTCTTATCCACAGAACAATGGGTACACACACTCTATTAAATTTCCCTTTTATCTGAGGCCTCTGCTACCCCTCGGGCATCTTCACTAATCAACCTCCTCTTTCGTCCCCACTCAAAATAACTCTATTTACGCAAGCTTTTTTTGCATCATCCCTTGAAGAAGGTCACTACCTCCATGGGCTACAGAGAGATTAATCTGGACCCCAACTTCCTCCTCTCCTATCAATCTAGAAATGCCTTCCATACCCCCAGCAGCCTTCCTGACAAGGGGTGCAGAAGAACAGGGGTGCTTCTGTGCAGTAGTTCAGCATTGATATAAAAAAAAAAAAAAGCCCTTGTGGAGATCAATCTTGGTGAAGGTCACAGCACAACCACACCATGAGATAACAAAATGCCAACCAGAGCAGGTGCTTCCAGCACCTTGCACTTAGAAGTGGAAGGCAGAGACAGCAAACTGGTTTATTGCCATTAAAGGAAACCCAAACACGCACAATCTTATGTTCTCCTTCTTGTTTTCAAAAGGCATATAGGAAAGAGACAGACAGAAGAGCAAAACATACAGAAAGCCTGCTCACTGTCAGTTTACAAGGCACTATCTGCTCTTCAGGAGACATGCTATATGTACAGTAAATTGAGATTTTAGGTTTCTGGCAGCATTAAAAGCAAAACATTATAAACATATACCTCTTTAGAGCACTTCTGGCACCAGCCTTCTTAACATTGGATTTCTGGGACCCAAAGAAGTGTTAAATCTGCCATAAATTTATAGCAAAAAAGGTTACAAAAACAGAGTCCCCAAAGCCTTTTATTTACCGTGCCACAAGAAGAAGATAACAACAATAGCATCATTCCCTATCATCAAATCCATCTTTTCCTCTCTGGCTGATTAATAGCTTTCGGTGCCGGAGAGACGAAGGGCCACAGCAAGTCATTAAGGTACACTCGCTTTTGGGATTCAACCAGTGCATGTTCTGGCCACACTTTGGGAGTGACAATGATGCTGGAACTACACACCTTCTAGAGGACCTACAGGTCCCTTTTCCCCAGTTGCCTTTAGAGGGAATTATCAACCACACTCGATACCAGCAATAAGCAGCAAAATCTGAGAGATGAGGGCCACTGACAACCACTTTATTAAAGTCAGAGCTCTCCAAAACCATATGTAACGTGCAATTAACATCAGAAACGGCTGGCCTTCCTTCCTGACAGTCATCTCATGGCTATGTAATTACAGGTCATTAGCAGACAGCCATGCAAAAGATGCTGCACAGACATATGTAGGTTTTGTTTACCCTTATTAAATGATTCAGAAGCCTGGTAACTATGCAAGGAGAGCTTTTAGAGGTCTGAAATCCCTACTAAAGGGAGAAAACTCCATTCCTGGCCCTTCTCGTTCCGTTCTGGGGTAGTGAGAGACTTCCCTGCGTGACCTGACCTTGCTACCTTGGATGGGGGCTGAGAGAAACAGAGACACCCTGTTTCCAGACTTATCACCACATGAAGAATGCCTGCTTGATATTGAGTTTGCTTAAAAAAGCACCTTAACCTTAATCACCTCGGCCTTGAACTGGAGTTACCCATGAACAGAAAGGCTTTACTCACAACATCCAAACCTGTCTGTGTCATTATAAACGTTTCCAGAAGATAGAACTGTTAAATAAGAGAAATAAGCCTAATGTAGGGTTGATTCAGTACTTCTCTCTCCCACAATTTTCCCCAGGCTGCAAGTTTTATTTTGGGGCAGATTCACATCAAGTCTCCTTTCATAACTTGGGCTGCAGGTTGAAGCTCTTAAAGCTTTTTATTTTGGCCATACATGCTAGACCCAAACTCTCCCAGACCTAGAAGCTCTTAAAGCTTTTTATTTTGGCCATAGATGCTAGATTTTGGAGCCAAACTCTCCCAGACCTGTGGAGTCTGGACAGATTATATACCTTCTACTGACATGTATTTTATTTCCTCTTACCCAGAAAAGCAGCCAGCTTTCCTTAGAGATAACAAGGTACCACCCTCAGTGCTGGGCTGCCCAGCAAGGGCAGTGCTCTACCCCCATTTCAAGCCAAGGTGTCTTTGCTAAAACTTTATGCTCTGTGTTAGCTCGTGCACACACTCGTGAACACACTGCACGTGGGCAACTGCAAAACCCAGAAAAGCAGCCAGCTTTCCTTAGAGACATAAAGGCTCATCATTAAACAAGGTGCCACCCTCAGTGCTGGGCTCCCAGTGGTCAGCAAGGGCAGCACCCTACCCCTGTTTCAAGCCAAGGTCTCTTGACCTTGTTTAGCATAAAGTTTAGCATAAAGCTAAAACTTTATGCTCTGTGTCGGCTCGTGCACACACTCGTGAACACACTGCACGTGGGCAACTGCAAAGGACTGATGTGTTTGGCACCTTATTGGCTTCAACGTAAGGTTGAACACAATTTAACCACTTTGTGGTGGCAATGCTTTTAGGGGTGGCTGAACCCTTTCCCCCTTCTCTCTTCTAAATATAGGGTAATGAAATGCTAGCCATAAGCCACTGAGGTGCTTAAAATGATCTTATAGTTTACTACGTGTATATTCTCAACCACCTCCTACCATTTAAACAATGAAAACAAAAGCCAGGCTCCAACTTTAGCCCTTTTTTGTTCCTTTTATTTTCACATTAGTATTCAAAAAGCAAGTCAAGTTTAGTAGGTGCAGTGAAGATTATATTAGACCACACTTCATAGCACTGCCTAAAAACACTATTACTATCCTTAAAATATAAGAGCAACAGATTTTATTTTTATTCTATTATAATACATCATGCAAGACAAAGAAGCAGTGCCTGAAACATTACCACAAGTTAGACACCTTTATCTTACGAGGATTGATACCATTCTGTGATATGCTTTTTGCAGCTTCATATACTCATGCAATACATCAAAATGCTTGGCATTGTGTTCAGCGGGCAAGAACTGCTCCTCAAGGTAGTTTTCCCCCTCCTAGCCACAATTCCACTCGTTGCTGAGACACTGAATCAGAGTCATTTTATCAACTGCTCTCCATGTTAATTTGAGGCGCAGAGGTTAAGTGGCTTATTGAACTGCAATTCTAGGGATTATTTAGTTTACTTGCCCATTAATGAGAATTTAAGCACTTATTTCATACTCTTTTTTTCTCCACAAGTAAATACTAGGCTTTAGTGACATACAGGATTAAATTAATATCAAGGATTAAATAAATATCAAGACTTATCAAGTCATCCCTTATGATGAACTGCTGTAGTACTGTGCATGCCATAAAGGGTATTGCTCACCTGTAAATTCACTTTTCGGGTCTACATCATTAGGTTGCACATTATAGATTAACAATAGTAGCAGTAAGAAGCTTTACAGTAAGTAGTTCCTGTGCTTGTTCAGCAGTTTCTTTATAAATTGTGTATCTGTATTATTTAACCTGGAGACCACAGCAAGCACCTAAAAAAGCTGGGAATATTTATTGTGCCATTCATCTGATTTAAATAGCTTTTTGCTTCTTGGTCTGTCAGCAATCAAACTGCACTTCTCTAATGCACAGAGTCAAGAAGCAGCGTACAAAACCCAGAGTGAACCACTTACTGGGTAAAGTTTTACTGGCCCTAAAAGCCACCAACAAGAATCTTAACATTTCTATGAGCAAACCTGCAAGTACACAGTGCCTATTTCACTAGAGGTTATATTCACAATGCAGCTAACCTGAAGGGACAAAGTAGTTTTAACAGGGGAATTTTAGTGTAGTATTTATTGAGGATAATTCAATTAAAATGTTAGCTCAAAAATAAAACCTAAATGACACAGCTTTGCATAACACATTTATTAAGGGCTGCATTCAATCACCTGTTGGTTTTGGACCACACTTAGTAAAAATAACTGTTTTCTAATAAGCTTGTTCCAGCCATTAAAACATCATTATAACAGCAGTTTACACCATTAATTCTTCTCTTAAATGTAGAATTAATTTTACTGCATGCCCATTGAAACAAGTATCCCTGACACCACTATTTGAGCTATTAATGATTCATTATCATGCTCATTTCAAAAATGATTTTCCAGTCATTTCTTCTGGTTTTTCCTATCTATGTGAAAAATAACAAAAACTTCGTACTGTCCAGAGGTGGTAGAAATAATCATCACTGATGTACTAATTAATTTACTCAAAATAGTCAGGAGCTCTCCTTTCCTGGAGGTGGGAGAAGCTGGGTTGACCACAATACCAAAATGACAGTCGTTTAAGGAGTTTCATCAATAATTGTGCAGCAAAACACCACCCTAGGTCCACATTTAACCACAGTAAAATATTTGACTTGATCTTATTCACCGAGACAGATAAGCAAAACATTTTTATCAAATCCTTACTGAAGGAATCAGGTCAACTGAAATTATTCACAGAAAAATTTTATTCTTTTACATTCAATTGAATTGTTTGAGAAAAGAAAAGATCACATTGTAGGTGATTTTATTAAAAATAAAATGTTCTTTCATTTCTAAAAATATCCAATATCTATCTTTGCCTAAACAAAACTTACTTTCATTTCAAACAGCATCTCACCTCAAAATTCAAAGTGCTAGAACTGTCCAAGTAGCAATATTTTTCATTACTTAATTCTTGCCTCAGCCCATGATTTGTTTCCTTCTGTTTTGCCGAACACAAGATACAGGTTTATTCACAGCATCCTACTGACACATCACCCTTGAATCCCCACAGGCAGGGTTGCTCTTCCTTGCCCTTCCCCACTTCCACCCTTCCCCACATCCCTGACGGAGTTACCAACCTCCATCAACCATCTTCAGTGTCTGATCTTATGCCAGCTCATTTCAACAACAAAATTTCCACTTCAAGCCCTCTGTAAGACATTTGGTATTCTGTCCACCCTCTAACTTTCCTGATTTTATTCATTACCTATGTCAGCAGTCTTCCAACCTTCTCCTCGGCATTTCTTAATTTCCCTCAACTACCAATAGACTTTCTTTTTTTTTTTTTTGCATTCACCACAAGAGAGGCATCACAGGCAGCTAGAGCATGAAACGGGACTGAAGAAAAGTCTAAAGTTTATAACAGGAAACTAGATTATTCATTACACATTAAATTAGAAATTTCATATCTGCTCTGAAGATATTGCATCAAAGTCTCCAACAAGAATGGTTTCTTATTAGCCTCTAAGTAAAATTTTTATCCTGTATTATCACAGCAAGGGGGTGAAACCAAAGGAATTTAATAAGCACCTCCAAAGTGCAGGTCAGGTTCCTCACCGAGTCCTTAATTGGAGTATAGTAGATCCTGTAGATGAACAGGCTCTATACGAAGGACACGTGCATTTTGCCACTTCTGCCTTATCAGGGATGAAACATGCCAAACTATTTTCACTAAGTTTCAAATTTATTTGTTTGTTCCTGAATATCTGGAAGGCTTTTTCAGAAAACCACCACCTCATCTCCACCCCAATTCATTAAAGCCATTTTTTTTTCAGGCAAGTCTAGTGCATCTTACCTAAGTGAAAGGAAATACACAGTAATGCAGTAAATGCTTATTTATGGAATTTTTACTGTGAATTCTCACCTATAGCCAGCCATAAATTGCAGCATAATTTGCTTTCTGAAATACAAACTTGAAACCAGCCCATGTTTGAAACAAGCTCACTGAGCAGGGATCAGCGATACAACAGGCAATGTCCAATTTTTTTCCATCAGTCTCTTCCTCTTCATCAGGGGGAAGGGCTTCTCCAGATGCTGCAACCCAGGAAAAGGCTCCAGGAACATCTTTTCCTGACACAGCATGGGAAAAAGACAACTTCTGACATTGCAGAGGCTTTTTTAACATGCCTGAGTCATCCCTTAGAGCATAACACCATTTTTTAATAAATTCAGATACAGTCAAAAATAGCATTCCTGTTATCCCACATTAAAAGAAAAAAAAAGAAAGAAAAAACACCCCACACTCATAACTGCTTATTAAAACATCAAAGTCTTGGTGGGGAGGGAAAGGGGGGAATACAATGCAGTCACAACTCAACTCTGGCAGTCAACCACCAAAACCAAAATTCTGCTAAAGAATAAAAAATCAAAAAAAATGGGCAAATATTGCAGCTTTATGTTTTCTAAAGAGAAAAAGTCCATGGGGAAAACATAAGCAATCCTAATTTCAGAACTAGATACTCCTTCAGGGGAATTTTACAGGAACAGGAGGAGACAGGGCAGAGACAGATGAGCTCAGAAGATACATGGGACATAAGACTGCTCATGCTCGGGGCTTGCGGCACCACAGTTAGAGGTGAAAACACATTACCCCTGCAGAGACAGGAGGAGCAAAGCCACCCCAGCTCCAACCCAGGGCAGCCTGCATCAGCAGTAGAGATGCCCATAGGTCCTTCTTTCACTTCTCACATCCAACACATTACCTGAGCACCCTGCAAGCAAGCACCAAGTGGGTTTCCCTCCCACTGTGTAGAAGATAGCTTATACAACATCATCATACGCAGCACACTTTGAGGACTAAGCTTAAAGCATCCTTTTCCTGAAATACATCCCTAAGGAGCCCATATGCCATTCTCTTTGCTAGCATTTCCTCCAGTACTTCTCTGGAAAAAGTGCCCGTAGCTCAGGACTGAAAAGAAAATATTGACAAAGTGTCTTCTCTGCACAGGATTAATAGCTGGGGGGGGGGAATATCAAATCTCACCTTCTGCAGTTTTTAAGACTAGGTTTGGATAATAGCGAATCTTCTCCTTTTATCAAGCCTGCACATTGTGAAGGAACAGACATGCTGCTGTCCTCATTTTGCTCCTGCACAGCAAACTCAGAATTGCACACTATTTGGTTGTTGCAGGCAGCTTTGGGAACGCTGCAGCGGAGAAGCCCAAAGGCTTCTTCTCACACCAAAGCCACTCTTCCCCCCCATTACCAAAACTCTGCTTCCAGCAAGAGCAGACATTTGGGAATACCCTTTTTCTACCCAGCACCTCACAATAATAACCTGTATATAACACCTTTCCATTATCTTTTAAACCACATCCATCTCTAATTTGCCCTTTCAAGATCATCAGCAGCACATTTGCTAATACAGTGCTTTCTCTCTAGGTTGCCTGGCCGAGGGGGCACGGAATTCAGTACTGGTTTCTGTTGGTCCCATTCCTGCATTATCTGCCCTTCACACACCTGACAATTTTTCACCTCATCTGGAGCACACGCAGAGATTCATTATTCTGGGATCTGGCTTGTTGAATTACTCCCAGCACCTGTAGCCTGAGTTTATTTACCTACAAGTCTGACAGCACACCATGTTTATTATTTGCTCTTTGCTTATGTGGCTGACTCTCCTTTCATGCGGTGTCATACAATAAATTTTTAACCTTGGTTTTTAAGGCCACAACAGGTAAGCAGTAAGCATCACAGATGTTAGCATGAAGCCCACGCAAGCACAGGGGTACAAACAGGCCCAACCCCATGCAGCTTCTGAATCAAGCCTTTCTTTCAATACTTGGCAACTCTTCTCTATTTATATCCAGCAGCAGCCCCTAGGCTTTACTTTTTGGACCTGGATTAGCTATTCATTAACATGGCAAAGTCCAAGTCATTCAGCACAAAGAAATTCTTTTTATTTCATGTGTCAAACTGAGAAGAAATCACTTCCCGCATTGCGGAGGTTCTTTTAGAGCGGCAGCGTTGAATAACCGTTAAATCACAGCTAATAGGGGCTTTACAGGAAACATTTTGGTACACGAATACAACTCCGAAGGGTAATGGACCTCCACTGAGCGAGCAAAGTCTGCACAGGTAAGAGAGATGTTTTCCCAAGACAGACAAGAGCTGCCAGAATATCATTTCTAAAGGAAAAAACAACAGAAATAACCTCAATAATAGAGCACAGAGACTATGGCATTGCAGGGATCCTTGATGTGACAGAGAATGAAAAGGCAGGTCGCCTTCAGAGCTGGGCCATTCACAGAATCACAGAATCTTAGTGGTTGGAAGGGACCTCTGAGATCATCGAGTCCAACCACAAAAAAAACAAAAAACAAAAAACACACAAAACAAAACAAAACACACCACACCAAACGCCCACCAAAAACACCGCACCCACCAACTAAACCCCACACTCAACACCTCACCATAAACCAATAACCTTGGGCACCAGAGCATGCCCTGAAGAGTCCATGGCTACACGTTTCTTAAATCCCTCCAGGGATGGTGACTCCACCACCTCCCTGGGCAGGCTGTTCCAGTACCTCACCACTCTCTCAGTAAAGTAGTTCTTTCTAATATCTAATCTGAATCTCCCCTGCTGCAACTTCAGACCATTTCCTCTGGGCTTGTCATTCGTCCTTTGGGAGAAGAGGCCAACCCCCACCTCTCTACACCCTCCTTTCAGGTAGTTGTAGAGGGCAATGAGGTCTCCCCTCAGCCTCCTCTTCTCCAAACTAAACATGCCCAGTTCCCTCAGCCTCTCCTCATAGGACTTGTTCTCCAGACCCCTCCCCAGCTTGGTGGCTCTCCTCTGGACACGCTCCAGCACTTCAATGTCTTTCCTGTAGTGAGGGGCCCAAAACTGAACACAGTACTCGAGGTGAGGCCTCACCAGCGCCGAGTACAGAGGCACCATGACTTCCCTACTCCTGCTGGCCACGCTATTCTTGATACGAGCCAGGATGCCACTGGCCCTCTTGGCCACCTGGGCACACTGCTGGCTCATGTTAAGCCTGCAACAGGATGCCACGTCACTGCAACACACAGGGGACGTTCAATCCCCAATGTGGTCTTGCTAAAGAGCCACGTTACCAAATGCCAGCCTGACCCCATTCATTGCCATCCAGTCAAAAAAAGACTGTAAAATCCACCCAGGTGAGCCCTCTGCACAACCACCAGACAGATAAATCTAACATTTTTCTATCAGCAAAGGAAACCAGTATTCCCCCCGCCTCCCTTACTTTTAGCCACGCTGAGCTGTGCTGGCCCTCATGCTGCAAGAGACAACTCTTCACAGTCAATAGACAGGCAGAAGAGGAAACTCCCACAATCAAGCTGTTGCTAACGCCTGATGTTAATTATAGAGACAGTTTTAATAATACAGTGTTTAACAGCATGAAGCAAGAGTCAATGCAAAATGGCTTTAAGTAGTGAGGATTCCAGAAAATACTATTTCTATGTATTCATCCTGATACAATTCAGTAAGACACTATTTTAAATTGCTGTTTGTGATTTTTACCTAATAAAATTCAGAGTAGTAAAAAAATCAGAATCTCACCGTTTTCTATTTCAGTTATTTAGAGAACACCACAAAACTCAGGGAACACATGTACTCAGTTTTTCAGTTCATGCCCCAGTATTCTAGATAGAACAATACTAAAAATTTTCCTTAAAAAGGCCATTAGTGGCAACCCTTTTTCTTCCACTGTGCTCCCTCGGAAAAATGAGCTTTCCTTTCTGATTGCCATAATGCATCATTTTGTCAGGAAAACAAAAGTTAAGGTCTTAAGTGTTCTCTCCTATGCCTGCCATACCTTATCAACTCAATTCTATTATCTTTCAGTGATAAGATGACTTAACACTTTCCTCTGAGTACTCTTACTACCACTTGATGTTTTATTCACTTGGTACAGATCATGCTCTTCTTAAAATAATTTCTTATTTGCAGTGTTTTAGTATATTTGCAGCTTTGCTACATTTTCTCCTTTATTATGCATTCATCTTCTCCTCAACACCTGTCTCAACTCCAGAAGAGATCTAAAGCCAGAGGGAAAGAAGTATTTTACAAAGGGACCAGAGTGACTGGGGCTGCCTTGTAGAAAATTAAATCAGTGTCTCTGCAGCATCAAAAATATCACGCTAGTTATAGCTGCCCAGTGCAAAGCAATTGGATTTTCCCTGCTGAGCAGCTGCTATTGCATTTGCTTTACTGCAGTAGTTTGTGTCTAGTAGCTCCATGTGAGGAGTTGCACAAAAATGTGTTACTGGCAGCATTAAGGAGAGAGCACATGCTAACCAGACCGCTGGGTTTGGGATCAGCAGTACTGCACAGAGCATCAGCTACACCAAGCCTGTGCCATACCATTAGATCAATCTGGAAACTGGAACCTGGCAGAAAGCTGCTCAAATTCCCCACAAAAAAAGCCAAGGCGGACTCTAGAAGAGCGAGGAAAGTATCAATCAATACTGAAAGCAGGAAGGATTGGCCCCCAGGTGTCAAAAACACCTTCATTGCAAGGTTGTTCTTTCCCAAATCTCCCATGAAGATTGGGTCACGCTGTGCTAAATGTGTGCGGAAACCTCAACACGGAAACATAATCCCTCTTCCAAGTCAGTCATAATCTTGATTGACTCAACACCAGAAGCAAATATTAGAAGAGCTGGCAGCATGTAGTGAGACTCAGTGGTTACCCACACTACCTGCTCATGGCACCAGATGGGTACGTGATATCTTTGGGAAGTGTTAACACTAAAGTATGGAAAGTGTTGCCTTAATGAAAGAAATGGCCTTAGGGAAGTCAGAAACCTTAGAATGACCCTGCCATTTTCTAGCTTTAAGTCGCTCCCTAATGTGTGAGTTTTCAAGGATAAAAATGTCATGGCTGCTATATCCTACTGCAAGCAGAGGCCTGGGGCAGGAGGGAAGAACAAAAAAATCCACCACAACCCAGAAGATGAAAAAAATGCAGGAAAAGTGAAGTCATTTCCCATGCAAACATTCTTTTTCCTTTAGCAGTAAGTGATGTTGTTTTGCAGATATCTTTCTTCTTCTTTTATGGAGCAGGCAACAGAACCACTAAATAATCTTTAAGACAGTAAGAGACAGCAGCAGCTGTCTTTTTTTTTTTTTGAAGCAAGGCAAAAATGTAGTTGAGATGGAATGAATCTGCTGTTATGACAGTCCACGCCTGCTCCTTGAAATAAAGACATGACAAATGAAAAAAATCAAAAAGCAAAACAAAAAGGAAAATGAGTTTCTGCTTGAGGCAAGCTGCTTTCTTACATGCAGCCTCCTTTCCAAAGGATAGCAGGTATAGTGTCTGGGATTAAATCCTTCCTGAAACACACACAACTTGTACCAAACAGCAATTTTAAGCACTGTTTTAAGGTGCTTTGTGATCACAAGCTCATAGCAGCATTAAAAGAAGCCATCTGAAGGTTTCTGCAAGAAGTCAAAAGAGACAGGCCAAAGGGAAAAAGAAAGAAGGTGGCTAAGGATGAGGAGGTAGGCAGGAGTTGGAGGATGAAGGGCAGCAGGTCTCAAGCAAGTTCTCTGCTGCTGATTAACCTTACACAAACACCACTTTTCCAACCCCATGATGGGGCAGAGGGAACAGGACAGATCACAGGAGGTTTTGAGAAAGAAGAACAGGATTAAGAAACAGCCTACAGGGAGGAACCCAAGTGACCCCTGGTTTGTCAGCCTGATGACAGGTAAGATAACAGGGATGTCACCTGTGCCAGAGAGCAGGAGGGAGGTTTGGGTGGTCAGCTTTACCTGTGTTAGATTTAATCTGACAGAGAAGAATCCAAGGAGAAGTGTCAAGAGGCAGAAATGGATGAACCGTGGAAGAAGACAGGCAAGAAATGGAGAGAAGTGCCAACAACCCTCTGGAGGTCAGTTGAAGCTGCACCGTACCTGATCTGCTATCCTTAACCCTCCAGAAACTTTTCCCAACACTTACCTTTGGTAGGTCTATCTGTCGCTCAAAACCATCACTTTTTCCCCTCTTTTATAGCCAGTTCCCATGCCCCAACCCCATGCTCCTGCCTTCTCAGCTCTGCCAGTGAGCACAGGCACACACACTATTTTCTAATGCACAAGGCAAGCCACCGAGTAGAAACCCTGCACTCCAACTGCAGCTTTACACCTATATATATATATATATATAAAAATGCTTTATTTCAAAACTCCATGAAGATTTTACAGCTGCTACCAGCAACTGATACAGTCCTAGCAACTTCAAAGCCTTCAACTCTGTCACTGAACAAATTTGTGTCCTAAACCCAACATCGTATTAAGACAACTTCTCAGCCAGATGTTTTTTATTTTAAGTCTGTCTAGTGATATAAAAATCACAGTTAATCTACAGATTTGCACTGAAACTATTATCCTACCATAGTGATTGTGCATTGTAATAGCTTCATTACCACAGCCTCCAGAATCACTCAGATACTTCAGAGTAATTTTAAATTGTAACAGAATTTTAATGATATTGGAATAGGCTGTCCATACATTTGCATCGAAATTGGACTGATATAATAATCACCATTCATCAAGCCATTTACACTAAGTCCCTACAGACACACAGAAAATTTTGCCATTGAACTCCAGCACCATACAGCTTTACAATATTATTTTTTGTTCTGGATTCCTTTTTAAACCTATATTTATTCCCTCATCATAATCCAGGCAGAAATCTGGATAAGACTGTTCAAGACAGAAGTTATGTTTCCAATTCCAGTGGCAACAAAATATATATTATAAAGTAATCAGAACAAAGTCACTGTGCTTCTCACCTGCTTGTTATAATTTCAGCTTTTATATGTCATTCAACAGCACTGTGTTGTTTCTCCACTCTATTATCCTCTTCAAGAAACCTTCAATATTATTTAGGTCAGCTTCTTTTAAGAAGCTAGAGACAAAGACTGGATCTATTGAAGTGCTATGATATGGTTAGTTTAGGAACCTGTACTGTTCACTTACCTAAAAATACTACATGAGCAAAGAAATTTTAAGCCACAGCAGCTGCAAATGCCTGACCACTGCATTGCAAATAGCCAACCTGCAGCTTCTCATAATAATGATGTACTAAAAGCAAGTGAATTAGCCTCCAAAATGTCACTAGCAGATGGGAAGAGTCTTAAGGGCAACAATTTAAGCAAACGCAACCAAACAAATCTTTGCTCAAAATTACCAAAAATTAACTTCTGAAAATGTTAAGCTTAATTACTTGAGGAATTTCTAGTTCCGCAGCTACAAGTGGGGCTTGGTGGGTCCCAGACAAAGCCACAGGGCTTAGATGGCTACGTGAGTGTTGTCACATTTCACAGAGGCTGGCAAAAATACCCAGCCTTAGACACCGCTGCAGAACGGCAGCAAGGTTTAATCCAGCTACTAATGACTTCAGTCAACTGCACTGATGAGACTGTTTAAATGCACCATTAGCCCCAAACCAGAGAATATTATTTGGTTAGCATCACACATTCACACTCAAAAGCACACAGTTAAAGTTCAAAAGACGTAATTTATGCCAAATACAGGCCACTAGTTCAGCTTTTCACTTTAGGGAATGATGTACAAGTTATTCCTGGTGCCCAGTATAATCACTGACACAGAGACCCAGAGCAAAGAAAGGTCCAGTTTCCACTGTGCAGAGGTAGATGCTCACCAGCCTCCTTCTCTCAGTTTGACTTGCAATATCATTTGCTCACCAACCCCTGCATTTTATCCCACAAACAGCAAACCACAAGTACCTGGGAAGATCCATGCCATCAAACCAGCCTTCCCCACACGACTGCCAAATTGTCTGCCATTTTTCATTTGCTACCTACCACCAGCTGCTTTGTCAGAGATAAGTCATTCTTATTCTTCTGACGGATCAGATCTGGAAATACCTTTGCAGCACAACAGCAAGCTCTGGCATCTTCAGATACCACACAAGGTGGCAGAGCCATCAAACACCGAGGGAGCCAGGAAGCTCCTAAAAATCTTCCTCTCTCTCACAGGTTGCCCTGCATTAACATGGGCTGGGTAACAAACCCAGTATTTAATTCAGCACGATGAATAGCTGAGCCAGGTATCACCCACCTGCCTGGGAAGAGGGCTGTGGCTGCAGGTCCTCAATGGCAGGAGTCAGGGCAATCCCCAAAAGGCAAGAGGAGATTGAGGAAAGTAGCTCGAGAAAACAACTTGAGCTTTGTTCCATCCTGATCAGGCAAGGAAAGAAAAAGCAACAGGAAGAGATATCTGCTTATTAAAGGAAAGGAAATTTAGGGTTTTCCTGTCTGCAGGTGCTGCCAGCTACAAGCAGACTCAACAGGACTCTGCAGATCACAATGGTTAATTTGGGGGCTATCCAGCTATATGCAGCTACTGCCTTTTATATTAAGAAACATGTGACATTTGTCTATTCACACCTAGGGTAACACCTTCATCATTTAGAATTAAAAAAAATATTTTTTTCTTCAATTTCATTTTTTAGCCTCCTGGTTCCAATTCTATTTACAAAAACTGTGGTCAAATGAATCATCTAACAGACAGAACTGCAAGCCAGCACTCCTGGATTTTATTCCCAGCCCTGTCGTTGCCTCACTACATGACTTCCGGCAGTCAATAGATCTAACTGTGCTTTAATTTAATAACCTATAAAGCGGATGTATTGCTCACTTAGCTTCACTGTCACCCAGTGAAATCAGTTAATATTCAGAAAAAAGTACTTTAAGATTCACAGATAATAGGATAGACTTTGAGTGGTCTCATTTGAGTATTTAAACCAGAGTTCTGCCAATGATACTTTCCAGAGTAACAAACTCTGTCCTACCTCGTCGTGACTAAATCCAATATAGATTAAAAAGCCTTAAACACTGCCAAAGGAATTAGCAAGAGTGGCACAAGCACTCTGTGATGCCCATGTAGATACAGAGCACCATCTAGTGACACAAAGAACCACTCTATCTCCCATTTTCTGTCCTACCTCGTCGTGACTAAATCCAATATAGATTAAAAAACCTTAAACACTGCCAAAGGAATTAGCAAGAGTGGCACAAGCACTCTGTGATGCCCATGTAGATACAGAGCACCATCTAGTGACACAAAGAACCCCTCTATCTCCTATCCCTGCGCCCCTCCACAGCAATATTTCTGTTCTCCTGTATTTGTGTCGTGGTAACAGCCAGAGAGCCAAGTCAGAACCTGATCATTTTGGATACTTGGCCAACACGTAACAGATGTCTTCCTTGACTATATCTCAGTGAACAGAGACGTTTTCAAGGGCAAAGTTGCTAGGTTACTCATTTAGTTTGTTTTGCAGGGAACTATACCAAAATC
Organism: Calidris pugnax; assembly: GCF_001431845.1. Taxonomy (NCBI): domain Eukaryota; kingdom Metazoa; phylum Chordata; class Aves; order Charadriiformes; family Scolopacidae; genus Calidris; species Calidris pugnax. The sequence goes on along the minus strand of NW_015090828.1, from coordinate 10,524,595 downwards.
TGTTTTTCATCAACTCAAGCAGAAAATAGTTACACACTTCAAAGGAGTTTTCTGCTTCTTCCCCACGTGTACACAATATGCACAAATACACCCACCACAACCGTAAAAGAAAGGAAACATAATAAAGTGGGTGCAAAAATAACATTAGACTCCTCCTAATGAAAGCTTCTCCTACAACAACATACCAGGGTAGCACATGAGAAGTGAGGTGGAGGCCGTGCAGAAGAGCCAACACACCATATCCTGTAGTGGCAGCTTTGCCCCAAAAAGACAGTGGCAATTACAGCTTCTTCACACAGCGGGAAAGGTAACTGACCTGCCTGCTTGTACCAGGCACAAAGTTTGTGACACATCACTTCTGTGCTGGTGTATTTACACTCATCTTTCCTACATCAAGGCCAGATGCAAGCTAACAGGAAGGGTATGGTGGAAACCAGAGAGGGCTCCCTCCATCTTCCTCCAAGTCTCCCAAAAAATAAGACAACAACAGTCACCACCACATCAAGAGGCAGGGGGAAGAAGCCAAAGGAAGTGATTAGCAGGTGTTGCAAATATATCAAAGCTGCAATACTAAAGGGCTGGAAAACTTTAAAAAAAATATAAGTTATCAATTACCAGGAGACAAGTAACTTGATTACAACATACGTGTACTTTCATAAGATACAGGTTACTAAATTAATCTTTAATCTAACTGAGAAAGGTTGAGAACCAGCATGCGGACATTGAAGCCAAATTCAAAGTGAAGCAACATATATAAAACAACTTTAGTAATTAGCCAAGAAGGGTGGAAAAACACCGTCTAAGGAATTTGTGTATTCTCCACACACATTTGTGTTTTCAAATCAAATCTCAACCTTTTCAATGTGCTTTCATCAAATACCCTTCCCTGAGGCTCAGAGCCAACAGCACATAGGTTAAATGCAACGACTTGTGTTAACACAACAGAATGAACGGGATGAACTAAGAGCTCCCCCAGTGGAAGCACTGATCAGTTCCTGAAAAATATTGCAAGGAATTGTCATTTTACTTGTCTCCTGGTGACACGCTCCATAACCCTGCAGCAGAGAAACGCTCCCGAAGCACATCCTGGCAGCTCAGCCATTTCATTCTTCCTGGGTCTTATCCATGCCATTTCAGCTCTGGTGGCACTTCTGCTGAGCTAACTACTAAACAGTGAAGAAAACAAGCTGAAAAGGCAAGCTTCAATGCCATTTCAGCTCTGGTGGCACTTCTGCTGAGCTAACTACTAAACAGTGAAGAAAACAAGCTGAAAAGGCAAGCTTCATGTCTTCAGATAAAAAAAAAAAAAAAAAAAGAAAATAATATACTGCTTAGTTGAAGCACAGTGCTAGGCTCAGCATGTTGAATTTTACAAGGATTTTCAATTGGCATTTTACATTGCTTTAATATTGAGCCCCTTCTTTTATACAGATCACAAAGCCATCGGTGTTCAGCAGGAATCTGTACTTCCAAAGAAATCATACTCCCTCTCAATTGTTTTAACAAGCAGTCATAAAAGCTAGCTAAATGAGAATAAGCATTACCAAAGGTGTGCTGACGTGACACCTCTGTGCAGTGTTCTTGCACTAAGATTGATGCACGGAGCCCATTTGGTGCAACATCTTTTCAGCAACAGCCTCTCAATATAACACATTAACAATGGCTGTCCCCATTGCTACTACCCCTTTACAAACTATTTAATTATTCTGCCAGTCATCATCTTCATTAGGAGGCATGGCTGCATGCTCCTCAGTACAAAGAGCTCCCCAATATATTGAGCAGAAGCTACAAGAGACATAATCACAGCGAGCTGGAGCTCCAGCAACACGTCCAACTTGATCACGGGAGAGTAAAATGAAGCACTACACAAAAATGAAGTGCTGTTTTTTCCAGAGATTTGGGTTCATGAGCCCTTCTTGTTCAGCAGGGTCTTGGATGCACTCAGGAGCATGTGTGCATACATCCACATACAACAGGATGCATGCTCCACATCCAAAAGGCATCAGCGTAACAAGAATGGACTTTTAGGGCTCATCCACCAAAGGACTATCAGGGAAGTGAGAAGCCTGCAAATGGGAGGTTTCACTAAGGAACAGAAAGGCCTTCGGCTGCTCTAACCTACTTAATACCATCACAACAGCCATTTTCCACCCAAAATTATTTGGTCAATTCAGCCACAATTTACATACTGAGGTAAGCAAGAGTATGGATGGGCGTATTAAGTTGTCATATTTACATAGCATTTTGGATTGCCTGTGTGCCTCTGAAAGGGTGTGCAAGTGGAAACATGGGAAATCAGGGAAGAGAGAGAGGCTGGGAATCCTCAGGCACTTACACATGGAGCAGAGAAAGCCCAGGGAGGATAGCCCCCTGACACTTGGCATCTGAGACCCCCTTCTACAGTCACTGCAGGAAGGAGACAGGAGTGGGACTCCCCGCTGTCCCCACCTGCAAAGCCACAGCACACAAATACCCTTTTAAAATAACTTTTGTGAAAATATAGTTGCTAAAGACAAAAATCCAGCCAGCTGTAATATGTAACAGTGCTCCAGCTCCACGTTTTACCTTTTGGCATTCCAGCAAGAGAAATAGTTTCTACCACTAGGTCGGCTCTAAGAGCGGGATCCTAAATTTATGAGATGCTTAGGTATCAGCAGGTCCTACAAGACATTGTCCTACAAGAGAAACCTTAATACCTTAGCATCACATATTTAGTCCTTGATGTTAGATTGTACATCCTTAAGTGAGAAAAAGTAATCAATCATTCCTGTTCCAACCTCCATAAAACATTTGGGCCTTGAATCCCTTTTCTGTTTTTTTAACCCATCAGATGAATTACTGATTTTTATGAGAGTTAGGCTAAGCAAAAGCTAGTGATCGGTGAAATTAAGTGCAACTGGGTATAGGCTTTGCACTGTAGAGAAGTCTAGCAAAAGGCAGCATTGCTCAAAGATTACAGAAATCTGCTGTGGTAATATGCCAGATGTCATGAACTTGGATGCATCAAGGGCAAGGGTACAGCTCTTTAGGAAAAGGGTGAGATTTCTATGATACAGAGCAAAGTGGCTCACAAAAACCCCCAATGCGTTGATCAGGTAGTTTAGGGCCTTTTTATAGAGCCATCTCTGCTTTAAAGATCTGATCCCAGAGACACTTTATGACATTCTATTTTGTTACAATAAACATTGCTAAGTATTGCCCGCTGTTTTAATAGTCTTACAGTTTCACATTGTGTACATATATATAGCACTGCAAGAATATGAAACCTGAATCTGGCTAGCTCAATACTGATTGGCATTTATATATTCATGTCTAGTTTGAGGGGCATTTTCTTTAGCCTGCTCTGCATGGTAGGAGGGATGGGTTTGTTTGCTTGTTTTCAAGCAGAAACTAGGCTGTGTATACTTCAAGTAAGGTATAATAAGAACTTAAGTGTCCATGGCACACATCTGTAGCTTCTGAGCAGCAAGAAGCCAATGCAAACCTGGGGCTTGGTAATGGCCCTTCCAGGGTTTATTTCAAATATACAGACACACGGAGTGCTCCATTAGCTGCTTGCACCAAACCACAGCACCGGAGAAGAGAAAGGCACACATGCTCCCCTGGCAAAGGCCACAGCATACACCAGGGAGGAGGGCACCCCTCAAAAGGCTCTTAGAAGCACTGAAGCCAAACATGAGTCTGCAGGAACGCCAAAGCTCCACTGCAGTGAGCAGAAGTATCCAGCTCTCTTCTTGTAACAGCCATGCATGCAGTACAATCCTTATGCCACCTTAAAAGAGGAAATTGTCTCTTATGTGTAAGGGTCACAACTTTCTGACAGTGACCCTGGGCTAGCTCACATAATAGCCTACTTGGTACTCACCCAGGCAGCTCTCCTACTTGCATGAGCTGTAACAAGTCCTTCCAATCCAATTTCAGCTTTGGCCAGTTTTCACAGAATCACAGAATCTTCTAGGTTGGAAGGGACCTTAAAGATCATCTTGTCCAACCGTCAACCCAACTTTGACAAAAATAAACACCCACACAACGAACAAAAAGCAACACCATCACTAAACCTTATCTCGCAGCACTACATCAACCCATCTTTTGAACACCTCCAGGGATGGGGCCTCAACCACCTCCCTGGGCAGCCCAGTCCAATGGCTGAGAACCCTTTCGGTGAAAAAATTTTTCCTAATATCCAGCCTGAACCTCCCCTGGTGTAACTTGAGGCCATTTTAAAGCAGGTCTGAATCCTCAGGGGGCGTGCAGCTGCACAGGGCTCTCACTTCCTCTTTTCAGAAGGGAAAGTGAGCCAACATAGCTACTCAAAAAGTAAATAACAAAATATGAACTTCAGAAAGCAAGAAGAAAAAGCCCACAGTTACTAGCCTTGCAACCTTAGGAAATCGTGGTTTGTGTTGCAGCCTGGATTGGATGAGAACTGCTGAAGGATTTTTAGCACTCTGGAAATCAAAAGTTTGGGTGTTAGTACAATTGTAACCTAACAAGGAAATTGCAGACCCCAGACAAAATGCCTGTAACAATGTGGTAAAATTTCTAATGCATGCAGAAAAGCTATCCTGTATTAGTTTTTCACTTATAATTAGCATGTGGAGCACTTTTATCTCCTCACATTAAAATAGAATACTTGAGCATAGCAGTACATCTGATATACTCTACAGCACAACGATGAGAGGGTAAAGTCTTCCATTTCAAAGCGTCATTCTTTTAAAATACTTCTTTGCCACTAAGTGCCAGCCACAGTCCCACAAGAATATCTGAAAATGTGATTATGCCAAAAATAGTAGAAGTCTACACTTCCAACAGGTTCACGCTGGGTGAACCTTTGCAGTGTTAACAGGCAATTCACACCAACTGCTGCAAAGCACGCTTCAGCATCACGATTTGTTGTGCTGTGACAACATGCAGCACTTGGATTCTAGAGTTTCCTGTGATTTTTTTGAGAGTAGACATAAAAATTCTTCATAAAGAAGAAATAACCAATGCTGTACCCTGAAAGCACGCGTAAGCAAGACTGAGCTAAAAGACACAGAAACATGCATGAGGAGATGAGGACACTCCAGAACTCAGGTTATTTGAGGGACAGAAATACTGAGTCTCCTGCTAGGAAGTACTTTTCTGACATTCCTGGCTCAGAGATTAGAGAGCTTTCCTGAAACATGATGTGAAAAGCATCTCCTTTGAGATCTCTTCCACAGGCAGATGCCTCACATGATTCTTGCCAACTTTGGGCTCTAAGCTGCTCCTTCGGTGCCATTGCAGTGGCTTGCCCAGCTGCAAGGCACAGCTGTGAATACAAACCTCCCCGTCCCAGGGAGCCTGCTGTAGCTCCCTTTTTGGGGGGATGAAAGCCAGGTCCCAGGAGGCAACGTTGCAGCAGCACGTTGGCTACCACCACATTCAGCCTTAGTCCTCAGCTGAAAAAGCACAGAGCTGGCACATGGCTCTCATGTGTACTGCACTACAGCACAGTCCAAGGAAATGTTAATGAGGATCATTTTGCTTCTCCCTTGGGATTTCCACAGGGAGGCAAGGCTTAGCTGACAGATGAGCAATTAAGATAGATACCTTTTACAGTATTATCAGCATAAATACCACCATCTCCAAGTAGCTAAACTGGACTTGCACCTTTCAAAGTGGTTTGGGTTGAGGGTTTTCATGGGTTTTGTTTCTGTGTGTTGATTTTTTTGCTAATAAAAAATAAAACCATTAAATGCATAAAGGTCCACTTTATAACAGGGTAATCAATGCCTGCTTGTTATTACAGGGTAAGAGAGAAAAAGGGAAATAAACACATTGTCTGCAAAGCCCTACCACTGATATTTAATTGATTTCTTAAAAAAACAAAGTCTCAGTGGTCAGTCTGCACAGATAGCCATTTACAGTATTACAGTTCAAGCACTGCACTACCCAGGCACATCTTAGCTTTCTAGCAACAAAATGACTTAAAATACTCATAGTGGAAGAGGCCTTCAACAGGTTGGGTTTTTTGAGCATCTTGATTTTTTTTGTGGTTCTTTGTGAGGCAGAGAACTAGTCAAGCCATATTCTGCTGACACAAGTTATTCTGAGATTGTCTACATCTGCAGAGACCCACAAACCTGATTAGTGGTATACAAGTGATACTTTCTGGTACAAAGTACATCTCCTGCTGCATGCAGTGACAGTTTCTTCACATACTTCCAGCCCAAACACATTGGAGGGAGACTCCTCAATTTCCATCCAAATAATGAAACACTAATGCAAATAAAAGTGTTTAGCTATAGCCATAGTATAGGGAATAAAATCCACTCAAGCTCTAAAGAAGAGGAGACACAGACATGTTGCTTTTACAAATCTTACTATCCAAAGTTAAACTTTCAGAACAATGTCAATGTAATTAGGAATAATGTTCTCGTCACCTTTTTTTTTCCCCAACGGTTCTTTGATGTCCCTAACAGGTTGTTAAATGAGTTGTACCCAAGATCATCTTATTCAAGATATTACAGCAGCAATCTTCCTTACGTTAATTAGCTTCTCATATCTATCCAAATATGGGACTTAGGAATAATGTTCTCGTCACCTTTTTTTTTCCCCAACGGTTCTTTGATGTCCCTAACAGGTTGTTAAATGAGTTGTACCCAAGATCATCTTATTCAAGATATTACAGCAGCAATCTTCCTTACATTAATTAGCTTCTCATATCTATTCAAATATGGATACCTACCTTTAAATACCTCATTATAGTTCCTCATCTTTCAGCAGGAAGCTCTGTGAAAGCAACAAATACAGTTTCTCTGACATCATTCTTTCCTTTAGCTAGCACATGAGATCCACTAAGGTACAGACAGCAGTAGCACACATACCCAGAAGTATTACTATAGGAGCAGCTATCGCATGTATCCAAATTTTAAGGAGCAATATAAGATTGCCTGCAAGGTACTGACTTGCAATTCTTTTTCTCCCAACAAGCAATCTTCCTTTGGACACCTAAAGCCACAGCAGCCATAACAGCAGCCACTTCACATCTGTTTCTGCCCGCTTTATGAACCAAATGACACCAAAGACCCACACTGTGACACTCCCGGGATACTAGATCTTCAAGCCCAGCAGGACCCCGAGGCAGGCAAAGGCTGTGCACACCAGGCTGTAGACACTGATTTTTCCTCAGTGAAGATTGCCTGCAAGGTACTGACTTGCAATTTTTTTTCTCCCAACAAGCAATCTTCCTTTAGACACCTAAAGCCACAGGAGCCATAACAGCAGCCACTTCACATCCATTTTTCCTCAGCATAAGGGGAAACTTGGAGTTGTTATTGACAGATCACAGGGAGCTCAAGAGTTGTCCAATGCGCCTCATACTGATTAGATTCCTGGGTATGCTTATGCAAAGTACAGAAGTGGTCAAGAAACATCTCATCTGGCCTATCGTATCCAGAAAAGGAAAACCTTTTTCTATTATAACATCCTCCCTTTTACAGGTAAGGGCACAGGGTGAATCTGCACCTAGTCATCCTTTTTACCTGGTAAGGGTAGCAAGTGATGCAGCCCTGAGATGCTATTTCTCTAAAACACATACTCACCAATCCTATTTCATTCCAACACTGGTTTTCACCATTAATTTCGCTGGGTCAGTTTGTGGAACAGATATTCCAAGAATTTATATATCCAGGACCTGCAACGCTAAAAATCACTAAGAAGTGGTCAAGAAACATCTCATCTGGCCTGTCATACCCAGAGAAGGAAACCTTTTTCTATTTTAACATCCTCTCTTTACAGGTAAGGGCATAGGGTGAATCTACACCTAGTCATCCTTTTTACCTGGTAAGGGTAGCAAGTGATGCAGCCCTGAGATGCTATTTCTCTAAAACACATACTCACCAATCCTATTTCATTCCAACACTGGTTTTCACCATTAATTTCGCTGGGTCAGTTTGTGGAACAGATATTCCAAGAATTTATATATCCAGGACCTGCAACGCTAAAAATCACTAGGATTTACCTGTGGGGTTTAGGGATTTTCAGTACCTAAACAGCTCCTACGGCAATACAAACCCTGGTAAAACACAAAAGCACCTTCAGAGGAAACAGTTTCAGTGAGGTATAGTTACTTATTTGACAAATTTTAACTCATCACACAAAAAAAAAACCAACCGTTAGGGATTTTCAGTACCTAAACAGCTCCTATGGCATTACAAATCCTGGTAAAACACAAAAGCATCTGAAGTATACGTATACCTTCAGAGGAAACAGTTTCAGTGAGGTATAGTTACTTATTTGACAAATTTTAACTCATCACACAAAAAAAAAACCAACCGTGACTTACTGCTATCATCTTCACTAGTAGGCACAGACTTGTGTCAAAGGGAAGACTCTATTCTGCTCGTAGTTTTGGGAGGAGATACTCAGTTCATGGAATTGCCTGAATGAATCTAACTACCCCGAGTGTTGGGACTCAGATATGATATAGCACCTTCCATCAAGACATACATCTAACACAATGCTGTTCAGAACGCGCTTTCAGTGCTTTGCTACTGCTGTGGAGAGACTCGGATTTATAATAAACACCAGTTAGAGGGAACGCCAATTTTGTGTCTCTCCAAAGGGCCACTCCATAACTTCGGAGTGAATCATCTCATTGCACTTTATGTGCAAACAGGATCCCACGTTACTACTAAGAGCTGCAGTGAGTATGTGTGATGGCTCACTCAAAAAGAGTTAGAAAACCAATTTAACTGGTTTTGTTAACCAAGGGAAATAGAGATCTAGTCTACCAGCACAACAGGTTGAAAAACCAAAATATGGCAGGAACTTCTGATAATCATATTCTGGACTGTCACAGTCTGATTAATACCTTTCAGTTTGTATTTAATGCTAACTGTGAAGCTACCTGGTGAACAGTTGGTGTAAATACACCTTGAGGTCACTATTTGTGAGCAATGGAGAAATCTTAAGTTGTACCACTGAAATCTCATTACTCTTTCACAACATCCTGTGTTCAGTATGTGCCTTTTTGGGATTTAATTTTCTTTGCACCAAAAGTCTCCTAGGGAGTCCTTCAAAGACTTAAGAGATTATTTTTCATCATTTTATTGAGAACAAGCAAGCATTCATCTTTAAAAAAAAATAAATTCCTGTTAGCAATGTTGCAGTAAGTGGATATGGGGTAGAGCTACAGTGGCAATTGCAAGGGCATACTCTCCTGTGCCAGCTAGAGTCACCTCCAGGGCCACTTGGCTTTGGCTGCAGCTCCTTAACCATGCACAGCAGTTATATATGGAAATAACTTGCACTAAATAAAAAAAAAAACATAGCCCAGCTCATCCCAAACACTTCTTCCTCCAGACAGAGGGAGACCCAAGAAGGCCATCAGAATAGGCTCAAAAGCACCATTTTTACACCAAGTAAAGGAAAGTACCTATCCTCCTACCATTGCAAAAGAGTTTCACTGAGTTTGGAGGATCTCAGAAGATCACAGTGGCTCCCACCAACTCAACAGAATCGTGGCATATTTAAGGGAACAACATGCACATCCTTTAGAAATAGTCAACTCATTACAAACATCAAGGCACAAGCACTTCTGAATGTATGCAAAGTACCCTTTCTGAGAACTTTCTGCAATTCTCCACAGGTCTGTAGAACAATACAAATTACTTCTATACTTGCACTAATGGCTCAAAAGCCAAGAGCCCACCACTAAAATGAAAACCAGCTTGATTCAGGCAGTGAAGACATAACCTTGTTAAGAAGTTCAAGACACAAGCCTTAAAATAGTTTCATTTTTGGTTTTTTTGTTTGTTTGTTTTTTATGGATTGCTGCCCACATTTCCATGTGGATTAAAAAAGGCAGAAGGACAACAGGAAAAAAAAAGCAAGCTCACAAAAAGACACTGCACATGGCCTTTCCTTAACACACTCTGCCACACAGACTGACTCAAAATCAGTAGGTGAAGCCCACAAGGGCAGACAGAGCTGCACTTTTCTACTAATCAGCCCCAGCTGCCCTGACAGCTCCAGCACAGTCCTTTCACATCTGTCAGGCCACTCCGGGAAAGTTAGAAATGAAAAAATTTGCACAAGATGCAGTTGTAAAAGTTGTAGGGAGAGAGAGAAAAAGCTAGTCTTCTCTCCTGCTCATGGAGCTCCAAAAGCTTTTTATTCCTTCCTTCCAGGCAGGGTGACATTTCCACCCATTGACACCCCCCACACATCAGGGATTTATTTCACAGTGGGATTTCCTTACTGCCATCCTCAGCAGCTTCACTGCTGATGCTTGTTTTTCAGCTCTTCCTTGCTTCCCAGCCTGACCACCTCAGCTTGATAACAGCAGGCAGCTCTACCATCTCATGACTAACTCTTTGCACCGTTTTACCTTTTTTCAGTCTTCTCAGGTTTTCCCTACTGACCCTTCTTACCCTTCTCTTATTCAATAGCACACTTTTCAAGGCATAAAATCTGCCTAATGAACATGAGCGGAGTCAAGAGCCAAAATTAGTAGCTTTATTCTGGAAATAACACTGCTACAAAAAACTCCCAGAGCACTCAGACCCTCAGGCTACATTTCCTAGTGATATTTCCTACAGTACAGCTGTCAGAAAGGCTGCTCTGTGCTTTATGGAGAGCCTGTTCCACGGTGCAGAAAGACCCCAGCAGTAAAATAGCTTTTAAATCTCAGGCTCCCACAGCAGGAAAGGGCTGGTAACAAACAGCAGATGACAGCTAGCTCCTGAGTGGGCATCTTCTGTCTTAATACAAGAAGCTGCATTAGGTTTTTCCTGGGACCATTTTTTCTCCTCCAAACTGGAGGCAAGCCAATATCACTTGCGTCTTGGTATAATATGAATTTCATAGAGGCTGGGGAAGGCCCAAGTCACACAGCCCTTCCTAAAGCCACATTGCCTGCATTGTGCTGGTCCCACGTAACAAAGTTCCATCTGGCCCACCTCTCCACCAGGACATGGATTTATGTCTGCCTCCAGCAGATGCCAACACCAGGCTGGTCCAGTTCCCCACTGCCCTGTTCCAAATAAAGCATTCTTTCCAAGTTAAAAATCTCTGCTTCAAGGAACTCAGATTTCAATTTGATTTTCACAACAGCACATAAGCTTGCTTAGTTCCTTACCCATAGTTATTTATTTGCTTTTTAAGTTACAACAAACCCGCTTTTAAATTTTTTTTTTTTTTTTCAAAACTCACTTCTGATGAGGTATCTGGTTTTCTCTTGTCGATAACACAAAAGTGTCCAGGTTTAGTTGTGCCACTATGCAGTACGTCATTATGGAGAGGGAGGCTTGAATCTAACAGAGTCCCATCTTCTTCACTTATTAGTGAATTATTATAGCAATTATATAGTGAATTATAAAGTGAATTATTAGCAATTAGCAAATCTAAAACTGTTAAAATCACCATCTTTTGTGAGTGAGCCTTTCCACACCTGCATTCATCCACAGGATGCTGCAGCACAGCTGAGTTTAATAACTATTCAACTTCACTATTAGCACAGCCCCATAGCTCTCCTGGCTAATACCTGGTTAGTCCTGGCTGCAAGAGCACTCAAGCTGGTTCCGAATGCTCTTTTGCTGGACACCACACCACCAAGCCTCTTCCAAATCTCTGCTGCTGCCCTTGACTCCCCCACTGCATAGCAGACTGCTTTTCAAAAATTAATTCTATATATGAAGAACACTACTGCCAGCTTATCAAAAATGGTACCAAAGAGTGTCACCTCCATCTTATCCTCTACAGCTTCCCTGTGCATTTTAAAGATTATTTATTTCTATGACAAAAGTGCCTGCAGTCCCCAGCCAACGCCTTGAATCAATGCACACTCTCCAGCAGGCTGGCCCCAATACAAAGAAACACAGTCTAAATACACAAGGCACAGGATGAAAGGAGAAAGAAACACAGAGGTGTGAGGTCAACAGCAAAACCAGGGACAAAGCCATCTCTCTGGAGTCATGCATGAGTGCCCTTATCAGCATAGCACTCCTTTGCCTCGTGAATCAAAGGCCTCTCTGGACTGCATGTGTCCTGCTCAGGGAATTTAGTTATTTGTTTCTATATTCCATCCTGCCACAATTTGTGTATCACTGACCTCTTCCTACCCTTCACTTCAAAACAAACACAATTCTCATGGTACAAAAATCTCCTCCTCCCACACCCACCTGGTATCTTCCTACAAGGACAGTGACCTCCTGTCTCTGTTGTCTCCATCAGTACTGCTAGATCACCCTCCTTCAGGGGGACTTGCATCTACTTTGTATTCCAGCAATTTTACTTTAACGTTGCAGTCTATTTAATTCCATATAGCACATTGGAATATTTTATGAAAAAGTTAATAAAGTTAGTGTTCATAAAAACAACTGGAAATATTATTTGAAAACTAATGAAAGGTTTTCGTTACTCTATGGTTTTCTACAGATTTGCCAACCAGCATTTACAAACAGTCCTACCCGAGACCAGTCACAGGAGAAGGTCCCTGAAAATCCTCCAGGTTTGGGAAGGAGCACACACCACAGCACAAGTTGACACTATGCTTAATCTTTCACCAGCATTAAGTCTGGACAACCACTTAATACTTCACACTAACCGACCCCACATCTTTTGCAGCAGGCTGTGGATGCTGATGGGCTATTTCTGGGACACCACTGGAAATTCATCTCTGAAATTACATGGTGAATTGGCCAGTGACTTCCTGCATTTCCAGTGAAAGACCCACTCCTCCAGGGACAGAGATCCCACCACCTTTTGCGTCAGCAGAAGCGATAATGGAAGTTCTTTGTGGCCCTTCTTGAAAACAGTCCCAAGTAGAACTATGGGAAGGTCCTATTCCTTGAGTACCTGCTCTTACTTCTGACGTGGCTATAAGGAAAGCCCATCAGAAACCACAGGGAGGGGAGAAGGTGATGTATAACAAAGCAGGAAGAATGGGGTACAGACAAGGGACCTGTGCCTGGAAATGCTGGGGACCCTAAGAATGACCTTGGAAATCACTGCCTGTAGTGCCAGAGCAACCTCACACACAAGCAGGTAACATTTAACTTCACCAGCCCTATCTTCTTATAAATCATACATAAAGCTGCAGTCAGACTCATTTGAGGTTCTAGCACCCACACAAAGGTTTCTCAACAAGCTTTCTCCTATTTCATTCTTGACCACTATTCATCACCACAGCACATCTCATTTCCCCAGTGTGACAAAAAAAGCACCAATTAGCATTGGTAAGTAATTTACCATGGCAACAGGTGAGATGGGATCTCAAAAGTTCATCAACATCAGGGAGACCCAGGTACTGATACTGGGTAGGTACTGACTGCACCTGCCAAGACCATGAGCCCACAGTAGCCAGACCTGCCCATCACAGGGTCAAGTTTTACCATCACGAATTTGAAAAGGTTCTTACCTTTGCAATTATTTGTTTTTCAAAAAAAACACAAGTTGGGAAAAAAAACCCACCAGCCAAACACAAAACTAACCACAATTCATTAAGAGATTTGAAATGAGAGAATTTAATCCCTTAAAATTCATAATCCTGCTTTGAAGACAGGATGAATCTCAGCTTTCAGGGAACAATTTAAAAAAATTGTACAGGATCTTTACTTTGATTTCCTGTTTAAAAAAATAAAAATCGAGCTCTCTGGCTGCTTTAACTCAAGTTTGCCATTTAATATTTTTTCCTCTCAATGTATGCCCATATAAAGTGAGAAGAATAAGCAAATAATTTCACTGAAATCACTTTCAGGTACATTAAATTCTTACTTACATAGCTACATTTATAGAATCTACTTCGTTAGCATCAAGCAAGCAGATTCTCAAGCCAGCAACCCATACAGATAACAGTATCTTATTGTAAAACATAATTTTGCACGATTCAATTACAAAGCTGTTCGTATAGATTAATTCAAGTATACGATATCTCCTTCATTTCTGCAATGCTTGTCTGTCTTCATAAGCTTTTAGCATCAATGTTATCCATATTATCATTAATATTATCCACATTATCATTTCACAACACTTTCTACTGTTATTAACTGGAAGTGCTACTATTTATTTTTGTGGACGATAGAGCCAGTCACTTTTATCTGTCTTTATTTCCTTAAAGGGAAAGCAAAACTGGGAAGCCTTAGCTTAGCAGTAACACCCGACCCAATTCCCAGTACTGGAAATAATCACATAGAAAAAAGCAAATTGTAGATGTTTTGGAGAAAGTCTCTGTACATAGAGTAACTACAGAGTTTTTAAAGTTATTTTAAAAATTATTTTTCTGTCCTTTAGCTGTAAAACTCAGTTCAGCTGACGCCACCAAGCAGAGCCACAAAATACACTCAGGTTTTCATGAGAGCACCTTAAATGCAACACGACCACATGATATTAAAAACAGTGGGATCCCAAAGCAGGCACTCCCTCGCATAGGTTCACATTTGGACAGGCTTTTCTAACCTTTTCCTTTAGCTTTGGTTAGTCCGTGGCAGAGGTTTGCAGGGGCTGGACAGCAACATTCATTGAACAATAATACTGTGTGTTTCCATCAACCAGATATAGGTGTCTTTCAAAGCAACACCACATTTCTCCTGACGCAGTGGTTAAGAGTACCCTCTTTTCTGCTGGGCAATAACAGAGTACATCACCCCAGCTACTGCTCCCCCAGCGTAAACTTGAACCTTTTTGCAGGATGATGGTCCCAGATGTTCTCAGACTGGGACACAGACAGTGACTCTGGGTAACAGCTGCCTCTCCTACATACACCTACATGAATTGCAATCGATTGTGCATGTAGCATACAGAAACATACAGTACATCACCCCAGCTACTGCTCCCCCAGCACAAACCTGAACCTTTTTGCAGGATGATGGTCGTAGATGTTCTCAGACTGGGACACAGACAGGGACTCTGGGTAACAGCAGCCTCTCCTACACACACCTACATTAATTGCAATCAATTGTGCATGTAACACAGAAACACATGTATGCATTCTGCATGTCACATGCATCTGTGTTCCACACACCTGTTTGTAATGGACAATAGGCCTCCTATTTCATTTAAGGTCATTTGATGAGTAGCTTATTCCAGCTACCTTATACAACTTGCACTTTGTACTTAGCTGTTTCTTTCTCATCTCTTTTCCACTACAAAAAAAAAAAATAGTTCTCATATTGTCTGCAAAATCAGTATGTCTGTGGATAGACTCCTAGAAACACAAGAAGTGTCCACGTTCATAAGAACTGCACCCAGGAACATCACAAATTGCCTTGTCTGTCCCCCAGGAAACAGACTTTGTAAGAATGACCTTGGAAATCACTGCCTGTAGTGCCAGAGCAACCTCACACACAAGCAGGTAACATTTAACTTCACCAGCCCTATCTTCTTATAAATCATACATAAAGCTGCAGTCAGACTCATTTGAGGTTCTAGCACCCACACAAAGGTTTCTCAACAAGCTTTCTCCTATTTCATTCTTGACCACTATTCATCACCACAGCACATCTCATTTCCCCAGTGTGACAAAAAAAGCACCAATTAGCATTGGTAAGTAATTTACCATGGCAACAGGTGAGATGGGATCTCAAAAGTTCATCAACATCAGGGAGACCCAGGTACTGATACTGGGTAGGTACTGACTGCACCTGCCAAGACCATGAGCCCACAGTAGCCAGACCTGCCCATCACAGGGTCAAGTTTTACCATCACGAATTTGAAAAGGTTCTTACCTTTGCAATTATTTGTTTTTCAAAAAAAACACAAGTTGGGAAAAAAAACCCACCAGCCAAACACAAAACTAACCACAATTCATTAAGAGATTTGAAATGAGAGAATTTAATCCCTTAAAATTCATAATCCTGCTTTGAAGACAGGATGAATCTCAGCTTTCAGGGAACAATTTAAAAAAATTGTACAGGATCTTTACTTTGATTTCCTGTTTAAAAAAATAAAAATCGAGCTCTCTGGCTGCTTTAACTCAAGTTTGCCATTTAATATTTTTTCCTCTCAATGTATGCCCATATAAAGTGAGAAGAATAAGCAAATAATTTCACTGAAATCACTTTCAGGTACATTAAATTCTTACTTACATAGCTACATTTATAGAATCTACTTCGTTAGCATCAAGCAAGCAGATTCTCAAGCCAGCAACCCATACAGATAACAGTATCTTATTGTAAAACATAATTTTGCACGATTCAATTACAAAGCTGTTCGTATAGATTAATTCAAGTATACGATATCTCCTTCATTTCTGCAATGCTTGTCTGTCTTCATAAGCTTTTAGCATCAATGTTATCCACATTATCATTAATATTATCCACATTATCATTTCACAACACTTTCTACTGTTATTAACTGGAAGTGCTACTATTTATTTTTGTGGACGATAGAGCCAGTCACTTTTATCTGTCTTTATTTCCTTAAAGGGAAAGCAAAACTGGGAAGCCTTAGCTTAGCAGTAACACCCGACCCAATTCCCAGTACTGGAAATAATCACATAGAAAAAAGCAAATTGTAGATGTTTTGGAGAAAGTCTCTGTACATAGAGTAACTACAGAGTTTTTAAAGTTATTTTAAAAATTATTTTTCTGTCCTTTAGCTGTAAAACTCAGTTCAGCTGACGCCACCAAGCAGAGCCACAAAATACACTCAGGTTTTCATGAGAGCACCTTAAATGCAACACGACCACATGATATTAAAAAACAAGTGGGATCCCAAAGCAGGCACTCCCTCGCATAGGTTCACATTTGGACAGGCTTTTCTAACCTTTTCCTTTAGCTTTGGTTAGTCCGTGGCAGAGGTTTGCAGGGGCTGGACAGCAACATTCATTGAACAATAATACTGTGTGTTTCCATCAACCAGATATAGGTGTCTTTCAAAGCAACACCACATTTCTCCTGACGCAGTGGTTAAGAGTACCCTCTTTTCTGCTGGGCAATAACAGAGTACATCACCCCAGCTACTGCTCCCCCAGCACAAACCTGAACCTTTTTGCAGGATGATGGTCGTAGATGTTCTCAGACTGGGACACAGACAGGGACTCTGGGTAACAGCAGCCTCTCCTACACACACCTACATTAATTGCAATCAATTGTGCATGTAACACAGAAACACATGTATGCATTCTGCATGTCACATGCATCTGTGTTCCACAGATTGTCTGTAATGGACAATAGGCCTCCTATTTCATTTAAGGTCATTTGATGAGTAGCTTATTCCAGCTACCTTATACAACTTGCACTTTGTACTTAGCTGTTTCTTTCTCATCTCTTTTCCACTACAAAAAAAAAAAATAGTTCTCATATTGTCTGCAAAATCAGTATGTCTGTGGATAGACTCCTAGAAACACAAGAAGTGTCCACGTTCATAAGAACTGCACCCAGGAACATCACAAATTGCCTTGTCTGTCCCCCAGGAAACAGACTGACTTTCTTGTCAGGGTGCAGCACAGAGAATGAAGCTAAAAGCTTCTCTTCTAGATAGATCACAGTGTTTGTTGGTCTTAAAAGCAACAGCAGCTAGAAACAGCCCACTCAGCTGTCTTTGCGAAGAGACACAGACCTTGGCCCACAATTTAGACTGGGCAGAGTCACCCTATTGTTACTGGGTAGTGTAAAGCCCTGCTGAGTGCCATACAACTGCAGCACAAGCAGGCAGCAGTGAGATTTTGAAGTTTTAAAAGATAATTTTGTGTAAGCCCTTGTAAATCCCCCAGCAGTGACATAGCTCTGACAGAAAGCTGCAGATTTGAGCCCCCATACCACTCCCTCTTTGAGGGGAGAAGGGAGAAAAAAAAGAAAAGACAAGGAAAAAAGAAAAGTTACAGCTCCTGAATTGTTCACCCACTTGGTAAGCACACGTGGGGTCATTCTGGGGAACCAACAACCACCACCCCACCCTCAGGGAATCCAGCCAAAAAGGAGGGGGGACACTGCACCTCCAAGCACACACATAGTTCAGTCTTTCACTCCTCTGCTGGATAGAGAGGGCAGGACTGTTTTTTAAAGCCTCTCTTCCCTGTCAACTTCCTTTGGATTTTTCCTACCATACAACACAGCGTTTGCCCAGCTTCTCTCCCCTGCTCAGGCATTCTCCAGGAAAGAATGGGGGCTTTTGGGTAGCTCCTCTGCCTGTCACCTTTACTTTCTAAACACACATCTGCATTCTTATTCCTTGCTTTACTTCTCACAGAGTAGCCTGCAAAGCAGAGGGAAGCCCCATGCTTGCAAAGTTCAATGTGACACCATCTCCAGCAAAACGATACCAACTGAGCACATTTTTGTAATATTACTCAATACAGGCACACTTAGCCACCAATAGAGTAGTCTAAAAGTAAAATAAAAAGTCACTTCTGTTAGGTTTTACTTAATCAGGGTGCAGCACAGAGAATGAAGCTAAAAGCTTCTCTTCTAGATAGATCACAGTGTTTGTTGGTCTTAAAAGCAACAGCAGCTAGAAACAGCCCACTCAGCTGTCTTTGCGAAGAGACACAGACCTTGGCCCACAATTTAGACTGGGCAGAGTCACCCTATTGTTACTGGGTAGTGTAAAGCCCTGCTGAGTGCCATACAACTGCAGCGCAAGCAGGCAGCAGTGAGATTTTGAAGTTTTAAAAGATAATTTTGTGTAAGCCCTTGTAAATCCCCCAGCAGTGACATAGCTCTGATGGAAAGCTGCAGATTTGAGCCCCCCCATACCACTCCCTCGTTGCAGGGAGAAGGGAGGGAAAAAAAAGAAAAGACAAGGAAAAAAGAAAAGTTACAGCTCCTAAATTGTTCACCCATTTGGTAAGCACACGTGGGGTCATTCTGGGGAACCAACAACCACCACCCCACCCTCAGGGAATCCAGCCAAAAAGGAGGGGGGGACACTGCACCTCCAAGCACACACATAGTTCAGTCTTTCACTCCTCCGCTGAATAGAGAGGGCAGGACTGTTTTTTAAAGCCTTTCTTTCTTCCCTGTCAACTTCCTTTGGATTCTTCCTACCATACAACACAGCATTTGCCCAGCTTCTCTCCCCTGCTCAGGCATTCTCCAGGAAAGAATGGGGGCTTTTGGGTAGCTCCTCTGCCTGTCACCTTTACTTTCTAAACACACATCTGCATTCTTATTCCTTGCTTTACTTCTCACAGAGTAGCCTGCAAAGCAGAGGGAAGCCCCATGCTTGCAAAGTTCAATGTGACACCATCTCCAGCAAAACGATACCAACTGAGCACATTTTTGTAATATTACTCAATACAGGCACACTTAGCCACCAATAGAGTAGTCTAAAAGTAAAATAAAAAGTCACTTCTGTTAGGTTTTACTTATTTTGACTTGGAGCAACTGCAACCACTGAGTTCTGTCCCCAGAAACTCTCATACCCTAGTGATTGAGTACTGAAAAAAAGGTTTTATGCACTAAAGTTATCAAAACCATAAGTTAATCTGTTGTTAAAGGGCTTCTGCAGACATTTTGCATCACATTCAAATGAATTGCTTCTATTTCCCAATGATGCTTTAAGCTGTTCAATGTTATTTTATTCTTGTTTTATTTTAGCATTACAGCTTACTAATACTATTAAAAATAATAAGTTCCTCGTGTAGGACAGCTTCCCCTGGAGCTGTGTCCAGAGCTGCCAATTTTCTGATCTCCAGTAAGAATAAGAGTAACTTATTTTTCCCAGAAGAAGTCTCTTCCCAAATACTTATTCTCACAAAATACGTATTGCTACATTACACAAAGACAGAAAGCAAGGCTGGTGGTAAGGACAGAGGGACCTGCTGCTTCACCTCCCAGGCTTGATATCCCTTCATGTATCAGGCAAAGGTCTCCTTATCCCTATACACAGTCTCTGCCAAGGTCTTTGCACCCTGTCCCCTGTTACACGGATCAGCAATACCTAGACTCCTTGTCCCTCAGCTGGCTCTATTTAACAGCTCTCAGCTGAGCTGCCATCAATTTTTATCCCCTTCTTTAGCACACAGACTTTTGCTGTTTGCAAACCCCTATGGGAATGCTTTCTCCAATCTTACTGAGCTTTGTGTAAAAGACATAACTTTGCTTCCTCCAAACCTGCCAGCTAACTATTTAATTGTTACATTCCCAGTCCTTGTATTAGAAGAAATGAGGAATGTGCTTCCATCTCATTAAATGCAACGCATGCATAAGGAGCATGGATTATTGGAAAGATTGCTGCTCTTAGTACCTTGGGAAAATTAGCAATTTTCAAAGTTTCTTTCTGTGACAGATTCCTCTGGCATGTTTGATGAGTTTAGCAAACTCGCTCTATACACAGCTTCCTTTTTTTCTGAGCTTACACAGTGTGTGGAGGAGAGATGCAAGTCCAAGAGGTGCAGCTGAGATCTGAAGCCCATGCATTGCCCAGTGTGTAACCACACAAGGACAGCACCTGCCCGAAGAGGCTACAGTGACTTAAAAGGAAGACAGCAAGAGTCAACATAAGACATACTTAAACTCCATCCTGAAGCCACACGGCACAAGTATTTGATAGAGGTTAAATTTTTACAACAGCTTAGGCTTGAGAAATGAAAATAACCTCCAGAAACTCTTCCAGTAACAGAAATTTGGTTTCAGAAATTTTGTATTAACATATTAAGTATTTTTTCTGAAGGAGAAGCAAGAAGTGACTATACCATCTGGCTTCTGTCACAACACTAACTGTAGTATTTTTTATAAAGTATTATGAACCAGGAAACAGCCTAGGATCAACATGAAAATGTGTCTTCTGCTTTACAGCAGTTTAAGATGAGAAATCCAAGTCCTTTGGCCAATTATGCTACCTCCTTTCTACGTTTGCTTTCCTGAAGAGTGATAAAGGACACTTCATTAAAGCATCTGGCTGATTGTGGTCTAGTTTAAGTTCAATAAAAGCATGCAGCTAAACCAGAACTTACACACCTAGGGCATCTTTTTACTAATAAACCATTATTTGGTAATGTTCAAACTGCTTTTGAAACTTTCACACCTGAATTTTCATGAGCAACTGCAACAAGAATGATATTTACCAAGTTACAACTTCTATAGATTGATTTGCCCAGCTTCTCTCCCCTGCTCAGGCATTCTCCAGGAAAGAATGGGGGCTTTTGGGTAGCTCCTCTGCCTGTCACCTTTACTTTCTAAACACACATCTGCATTCTTATTCCTTGCTTTACTTCTCACAGAGTAGCCTGCAAAGCAGAGGGAAGCCCCATGCTTGCAAAGTTCAATGTGACACCATCTCCAGCAAAACAATACCAACTGAGCACATTTTTGTAATATTACTCAATACAGGCACACTTAGCCACCAATAGAGTAGTCTAAAAGTAAAATAAAAAGTCACTTCTGTTAGGTTTTACTTATTTTGACTTGGAGCAACTGCAACCACTGAGTTCTGTCCCCAGAAACTCTCATACCCTAGTGATTGAGTACTGAAAAAAAGGTTTTATGCACTAAAGTTATCAAAACCATAAGTTAATCTGTTGTTAAAGGGCTTCTGCAGACATTTTGCATCACATTCAAATGAATTGCTTCTATTTCCCAATGATGCTTTAAGCTGTTCAATGTTATTTTATTCTTGTTTTATTTTAGCATTACAGCTTACTAATACTATTAAAAATAATAAGTTCCTCGTGTAGGACAGCTTCCCCTGGAGCTGTGTCCAGAGCTGCCAATTTTCTGATCTCCAGTAAGAATAAGAGTAACTTGTTTTTCCCAGAAGAAGTCTCTTCCCAAATACTTATTCTCACAAAATACGTATTGCTACATTACACAAAGACAGAAAGCAAGGCTGGTGGTAAGGACAGAGGGACCTGCTGCTTCACCTCCCAGGCTTGATATCCCTTCATGTATCAGGCAAAGGTCTCCTTATCCCTATACACAGTCTCTGCCAAGGTCTTTGCACCCTGTCCCCTGTTACACGGATCAGCAATACCTAGACTCCTTGTCCCTCAGCTGGCTCTATTTAACAGCTCTCAGCTGAGCTGCCATCAATTTTTATCCCCTTTTTTAGCACACAGACTTTTGCTGTTTGCAAACCCCTATGGGAATGCTTTCTCCAACTTTACTGAGCTTTGTGTAAAAGACATAACTTTGTTTCCTCCAAACCTGCCAGCTAACTATTTAATTGTTACATTCCCAGTTCTTGTATTAGAAGAAATGAGGAATGTGCTTCCATCTCATTAAATGCAACGCATGCATAAGGAGCATGGATTATTGGAAAGATTGCTGCTCTTAGTACCTTGGGAAAATTAGCAATTTTCAAAGTTTCTTTCTGTGACAGATTCCTCTGGCATGTTTGATGAGTTTAGCAAACTCGCTCTATACACAGCTTCCTTTTTTTCTGAGCTTACACAGTGTGTGGAGGAGAGATGCAAGTCCAAGAGGTGCAGCTGAGATCTGAAGCCCATGCATTGCCCAGTGTGTAACCACACAAGGACAGCACCTGCCCGAAGAGGCTACAGTGACTTAAAAGGAAGACAGCAAGAGTCAACATAAGACATACTTAAACTCCATCCTGAAGCCACACGGCACAAGTATTTGATAGAGGTTAAATTTTTACAACAGCTTAGGCTTGAGAAATAAAAATAACGCCCAGAAAGTCTTCCAATAACAGAAATTTGGTTTCAGAAATTTTGTGTTAACATATTAAGGAGGAGAAGCAAGAAGTGGCTATACCATCTGGCTTCTGTCACAACAATAACTGTAGTATTTTTTTATAAAGTATTATGAACCAGGAAACAGCCTAGGATCAACATGAAAATGTGTCTTCTGCTTTATAGCAGTTTAAGATGAGAAACCGAAGTCCTTTGGCCAATTATGCTACCTCCTTTCTACGTTTGCTTTCCTGAAGAGTGATAAAGGACACTTCATTAAAGCATCTGGCTGATTGTGGTCTAGTTTAAGTTCAATAAAAGCATGCAGCTAAACCAGAACTTACACACCTAGGGCATCTTTTTACTAATAAACCATTATTTGGTAATGTTCAAACTGCTTTTGAAACTTTCACACCTGAATTTTCATGAGCAACTGCAACAAGAATGATATTTACCAAGTTACAACTTCTATAGATTGACCAGTAAGAACAAAAAAAGCCTATGCATGATCAACTGAAATGTCAGAAAACATGTCATTTTTGGAAGTCAGTGACCTAAGATGGTTATTCACCAAGGACAGAAAAGTAAAAGAAAATCTATTTTTGAAGGACAGCATATTTGTATGTGTTTATTCTGGGAAATACAGAATAAGGATAGGGCATCTATGTGCTAAAAGCCAGCAGCAAATAAAGCCTGTAAGGTCTGACACAGAAACTGGTGAAGCACTACTGACATCTAGTGCTACACCACCGTTTGTTGTCATTAAACTCATATACTTCAGAAGTACCTATTTCTCTCTCATCCAAAAAACAACTCAAAACTAGATTTGAGACAAGCCTAAAATAAAATTTTACGATTTTTAATAACAACAGGTCAGGGCTTTTCTTTTCCCATCTTGGTACAGACCCGAAGAACCATTTCATAGTCATGCACTACAAAGGAGTTGCAGTACCCATTAATATTTGGAAATCTTTCCTTCTGCAAGATGTTGTCTCACCTGACATTTTTTCGGCTTGAAAGGTCATGAGGACAGCAGACAGAAGCTTGCTCATGGTCCTGAACCCTAATTTTACTTGTGCTTGACCTGCCTCAGTCTCCAGCAACAGATGATAACCAGGAAGAAGATGACAAAGTGCAGGCAAAGCCTGCCAGATCAACACCATGCACCAGTACAAATTAGGGGCTGACCTGCTGGAAGACAGCTCTGCAGAGAGGAACCTGGAAGTCCTGGTGGAAAACAAGTTGCCTATGAGCCAGCAATGTGCCCTTGTGGCCAAGGCGGCCAATGGTCTCCTGGGGTGCATTAAAAAGAGCACAGCCAGCATGTTGAGGGAGGTCATCCTCCCCCTCTATTCTGCAGCATCTGGAGTACTGTGCCCAGTTATGAGCTCCCCAGTTCAAGGAAGACAAGGTCCTACCAGAGAGAGTCCAGCAGAGGCATATAAAGATGATACAGGGAATGGAGCATCCCTCCTACGAGGAAAGGCTGAGAGACCTGGAGAAGCAAAGACTGAGGGGAGATCTCACCAATACTTATCAATATCTAAAAGGCGGGTGTCAAAATGATGGGGTCAGACTCATCTCAGTGGTGACCAGCAACACAAGTGGCAACAGGCACAAACTGAAACACAGGACATTCCATCTCAACATGAGGAAAAAATTCTTTACTTGGAGGGTGACTGAGCACTGGAAGAGGCTGCCCAGAGAGATGGTGGAGTCTCCTTCTCTGGAGATATTCAAAACCCACCTGGATGCATTCCTGTCAAGCCTGCTCTGGATGGCTCTGCTTTGGCTGGGGGGACTAGATAACCTCTGAAGGTCCCTTCCAACCCCATATCTTTCTGTGATTCTGTGATCAGGCACCCCAAAGATTAAATATCTAATGATGCATGTTCACTCCCCCTTCATTTCCAGATGAGGAACACATTTCTGCCATGTTGGCCAAGATAGGCTCTACATACAACATGCAATACACAATTTCATACAGCATATTACCCCTGCTGCTGCTGCTCCCAGAGCAGGGTTCCTCAGGATCCTGAGGGGTGTTTTTCCCCAAAAAAATCCCTCCATGGCCAACCCTGCTGACTAGAGACACTCATTCCCTGTTGTCCTTCAGCTCAGCCCATCAGGGGGAAAACAAACTCCCTGTGAACCAGCCTCAAAGACTGTGAAGACACAGGCCTGAGCCTGCCGGCTCCGGCCCCACCTCTGTAAAAACCTTCCTCAAACCCATTTTCCTTCCAAAAAAAACAGTCAGAAGTTTTACCAAATAGGTTTTTGGTGAAAAGTAGCACTACTTCACCAGAAGAAGTAGCAAATTTCTTAACCGTGACGGATTTCTGATAGGAATGGGGAGTCCAAAGCCCAGCTCCTCACAGGCAGGCCTATGTCTGACAGACAACCTAAACCGTTCCCTCACTCATGAGGAAAGAAGCGTCTTTCTGGGCAGACAGCGCACCCTGGAAGAAAGATGTCCCAAAATAGAGTCTCCTCAACTATACCAAGAATATCAGCAGAGAGCAGGACAAGCTGCAGCCTCCCCACACGCATGGAGAACCACCCAAACACCAGGTTAGTCTCTGACAAGGCCTTTTCTTCATGTTTATCACCCCCATTTAAGATTGTATAGCTTCTCAGCAGTCATTTGCCAACTGAAAAAATCCTCCTGGTAGTCTATAAATGTTGCACAGCTAAGAGCTGTCTTTTGTCAGCTGTGTTTTTAACCACGCATACATCTCAGGGGTTTGTGTCTAAGTTTACCCATCCCCTTCTGTAATCACCATCTCAAAAACAGCAATAACACCAGAAAGCCATGAAAACCCTTTACCAAAAAAAAAACCAAAAATTAAAACCTCCCAAACCTGCCATCTACCCTTTTGGTTCTCTATTGCAGAAGCAGCTGATATCCAGTAAAGAAAACAGAACTGGCCTCACACACTCATGAAAACCACTTAGAGTTGACCAACAAAGGCACCGGTGAATTCATCTTGCAAAAACTTCAGTAACTGCATTTGCAGCTTACAGAAGCAGAGGTAAGTAAAACAATTTATTACAGCATCACTCAAAACTACATCCACTTTTAAATGCCCAACACACAACCTCTTCAAAGCTCAATTTTGGCTGAGGGGAGAAAAAAAACAACCCCAAAGAGAAAGCTGTGCTGAAACACTGTACTTACAGCTCCTCCCAGGGTCTCTGTGGCTGGAGCCATCTTGGAAAACCTGCTGCAAGCACCAGCAGAGCTGTAAGGAGCTCTCTCAACTTTTCACCAGGAAGGAGAGGCTTTCCCCAGCTTTACTGATCCCTTACATAACTTTATTCACATCTTTAATCCTCAAGACTAACTTTAGCTCCTTCAACCTGGCTCACACAAGAGGCAGAGCAAAGAGGTGCACTTTGTAAGGGAGGACCCCCATCAGCTTTTCACCTGTGACCTGTCCAATCGCCACAGACTTCCTCTGGGTGGATTTTAAAGAGAAACCCCCATGCTAAATGTTTAAATAAAATAAAAACACCTTGTAAGCATTAATCACCCTGCTGTTTCCAACTCCATCAGGAAAGCCAGCAGAAAATTGTATTCATCACAAGATGAAAACTAAATAACGTGAAACAGAAAAGGAAATATTTTGCTTTAGAGCTTTTGTGTTTTCCTGTTACCTTACC
>NW_015090828.1:10492390-10498198 GCF_001431845.1 Calidris pugnax | reverse complement strand
TTTGCCCAGCTTCTCTCCCCTGCTCAGGCATTCTCCAGGAAAGAATGGGGGCTTTTGGGTAGCTCCTCTGCCTGTCACCTTTACTTTCTAAACACACATCTGCATTCTTATTCCTTGCTTTACTTCTCACAGAGTAGCCTGCAAAGCAGAGGGAAGCCCCATGCTTGCAAAGTTCAATGTGACACCATCTCCAGCAAAACAATACCAACTGAGCACATTTTTGTAATATTACTCAATACAGGCACACTTAGCCACCAATAGAGTAGTCTAAAAGTAAAATAAAAAGTCACTTCTGTTAGGTTTTACTTATTTTGACTTGGAGCAACTGCAACCACTGAGTTCTGTCCCCAGAAACTCTCATACCCTAGTGATTGAGTACTGAAAAAAAGGTTTTATGCACTAAAGTTATCAAAACCATAAGTTAATCTGTTGTTAAAGGGCTTCTGCAGACATTTTGCATCACATTCAAATGAATTGCTTCTATTTCCCAATGATGCTTTAAGCTGTTCAATGTTATTTTATTCTTGTTTTATTTTAGCATTACAGCTTACTAATACTATTAAAAATAATAAGTTCCTCGTGTAGGACAGCTTCCCCTGGAGCTGTGTCCAGAGCTGCCAATTTTCTGATCTCCAGTAAGAATAAGAGTAACTTATTTTTCCCAGAAGAAGTCTCTTCCCAAATACTTATTCTCACAAAATACGTATTGCTACATTACACAAAGACAGAAAGCAAGGCTGGTGGTAAGGACAGAGGGACCTGCTGCTTCACCTCCCAGGCTTGATATCCCTTCATGTATCAGGCAAAGGTCTCCTTATCCCCATACACAGTCCCTGCCAAGGTCTTTGCATACTGTCCCCCGTTACACGGATCAGCAATACCTAGACTCCTTGTCCCTCAGCTGGCTCTATTTAACAGCTCTCAGCTGAGCTGCCATCAATTTTTATCCCCTTCTTTAGCACACAGACTTTTGCTGTTTGCAAACCCCTATGGGAATGCTTTCTCCAATCTTACTGAGCTTTGTGTAAAAGACATAACTTTGCTTCCTCCAAACCTGCCAGCTAACTATTTAATTGTTACATTCCCAGTCCTTGTATTAGAAGAAATGAGGAATGTGCTTCCATCTCATTAAATGCAACGCATGCATAAGGAGCATGGATTATTGGAAAGATTGCTGCTCTTAGTACCTTGGGAAAATTAGCAATTTTCAAAGTTTCTTTCTGTGACAGATTCCTCTGGCATGTTTGATGAGTTTAGCAAACTCGCTCTATACACAGCTTCCTTTTTTTCTGAGCTTACACAGTGTGTGGAGGAGAGATGCAAGTCCAAGAGGTGCAGCTGAGATCTGAAGCCCATGCATTGCCCAGTGTGTAACCACACAAGGACAGCACCTGCCCGAAGAGGCTACAGTGACTTAAAAGGAAGACAGCAAGAGTCAACATAAGACATACTTAAACTCCATCCTGAAGCCACACGGCACAAGTATTTGATAGAGGTTAAATTTTTACAACAGCTTAGGCTTGAGAAATGAAAATAACCTCCAGAAACTCTTCCAGTAACAGAAATTTGGTTTCAGAAATTTTGTATTAACATATTAAGTATTTTTTCTGAAGGAGAAGCAAGAAGTGACTATACCATCTGGCTTCTGTCACAACACTAACTGTAGTATTTTTTATAAAGTATTATGAACCAGGAAACAGCCTAGGATCAACATGAAAATGTGTCTTCTGCTTTACAGCAGTTTAAGATGAGAAATCCAAGTCCTTTGGCCAATTATGCTACCTCCTTTCTACGTTTGCTTTCCTGAAGAGTGATAAAGGACACTTCATTAAAGCATCTGGCTGATTGTGGTCTAGTTTAAGTTCAATAAAAGCATGCAGCTAAACCAGAACTTACACACCTAGGGCATCTTTTTACTAATAAACCATTATTTGGTAATGTTCAAACTGCTTTTGAAACTTTCACACCTGAATTTTCATGAGCAACTGCAACAAGAATGATATTTACCAAGTTACAACTTCTATAGATTGACCAGTAAGAACAAAAAAAGCCTGTGCGTGATCAACTGAAATGTCAGAAAACATGTCATTTTTGGAAGTCAGTGACCTAAGATGGTTATTCACCAAGGACAGAAAAGTAAAAGAAAATCTATTTTTGAAGGACAGCATATTTGTATGTGTTTATTCTGGGAAATACAGAATAAGGATAGGGCATCTATGTGCTAAAAGCCAGCAGCAAATAAAGCCTGTAAGGTCTGACACAGAAACTCGTGAAGCACTACTGACATCTAGTGCTACACCACCGTTTGTTGTCATTAAACTCATATACTTCAGAAGTACCTATTTCTCTCTCATCCAAAAAACAACTCAAAACTAGATTTGAGACAAGCCTAAAATAAAATTTTACGATTTTTAATAACAACAGGTCAGGGCTTTTCTTTTCCCATCTTGGTACAGACCCGAAGAACCATTTCATAGTCATGCACTACAAAGGAGTTGCAGTACCCATTAATATTTGGAAATCTTTCCTTCTGCAAGATGTTGTCTCACCTGACATTTTTTCAGCTTGAAAGGTCATGAGGACAGCAGACAGAAGCTTGCTCATGGTCCTGAACCCTAATTTTACTTGTGCTTGACCTGCCTCAGTCTCCAGCAACAGATGATAACCAGGAAGAAGGTGACAAAGTGCAGGCAAAGCCTGCCAGATCACCACCATGCACCAGTACAAATTAGGGGCTGACCTGCTGGAAAACAGCTCTGAAGAGAGGAACCTGGAAGTCCTGGTGGACAACAAGTTGCCC
Source organism: Calidris pugnax (assembly GCF_001431845.1). NCBI lineage: Eukaryota > Metazoa > Chordata > Aves > Charadriiformes > Scolopacidae > Calidris > Calidris pugnax. The sequence continues at coordinate 10,495,398 of NW_015090828.1, read as the reverse complement.
ATGAGCCAGCAATGTGCCCTTGTGGCCAAGGCGGCCAATGGTCTCCTGGGGTGCATTAAAAAGAGCACAGCCAGCATGTTGAGGGAGGTCATCCTCCCCCTCTATTCTGCAGCATCTGGAGTACTGTGCCCAGTTATGAGCTCCCCAGTTCAAGGAAGACAAGGTCCTACCAGAGAGAGTCCAGCAGAGGCATATAAAGATGATACAGGGAATGGAGCATCCCTCCTACGAGGAAAGGCTGAGAGACCTGGAGAAGCAAAGACTGAGGGGAGATCTCACCAATACTCATCAATATCTAGAAGGCAAGTATCAAAACGGTGGGGTCAGACTCATCTCAGTGGTGCCCAGCAACACAACAAGGGGCAACAGGCACAAACTGAAACACAGGACGTTCCATCTCAACATGAGGAAAAACTTCTTTACTTGGAGGGTGACTGAGCACTGGAAGAGGCTGCCCAGAGAGATGGTGGAGATATTCAAAACCCACCTGGATGCATTCCTGTCAAGCCTGCTCTGGGTGGCTCTGCTTTGGCAGGGGGGACTAGATGACCTCTGAAGGTCCCTTCCAACCCCATATCATTCTGTGATTCTGTGATCAGGTACCCCAAAGATTAAATATCTAATGATGCATGTTCACTCCCCCTTCATTTCCAGATGAGGAACACATTTCTGCCACGCTGGCCAAGATAAGCTCTACATACAACATGCAATATACAATTTCATACAGCATATTACCCCTGCTGCTGCTGCTCCCAGAGCGGGGTTCCTCAGGATCCTGAGGGGTGTTTTTCTCAAAAAAATCCCTGCATGGCCAACCCTGCTGACTAGAGACACTCATTCCCTGTTGTCCTTCAGCTCAGCCCATCAGGGGGAAAACAAACTCCCTGTGAACCAGCCTCAAAGACTGTGAAGACACAGGCCTGAGCCTGCCGGGTCCAGCCCCACCTCTGTAAAAACCTTCCTCAAACCCATTTTCCTTCCAAAAAAACCAGTCGGAAGTTTTACCAAATAGGTTTTCGGTGAAAAGTAGCACTACTTCACCAGAAGAAGTAGCAAATTTCTTAACCATGACGGATTTCTGATAGGAATGGGGAGTCCAAAGCCCAGCTCCTCACAGGCAGGCCTATGTCTGACAGACAACCTAAACCATTCCCACTCATGAGGAAAGAAGCGTCTTCCTGGGCAGACAGTGCACCCTGGAAGAAAGAGATGTCCCAAAATAGGGTCTCCTCAACTATACCAAGAATATCAGCAGAGAACAGGACAAGCTGCAGCCTCCCCACACGCACCGAGAACCACCCAAACACCAGGTAAGTCTCTGACAAGGCCTTTTTTTCATGTTTCTCACCCCCATTTAAGATTGTATAGCTTCTCAGCAGTCATTTGCCAACCGAAAAAATCCTCCCAGTAGTTTATAAACGTTGCACGGACTAGAGACACTCATTCCCTGTTGTCCTTCAGCTCAGCCCATCAGGGGGAAAACAAACTCCCTGTGAACCAGCCTCAAAGACTGTGAAGACACAGGCCTGAGCCTGCCGGCTCCGGCCCCACCTCTGTAAAAACCTTCCTCAAACCCATTTTCCTTCCAAAAAAAACAGTCAGAAGTTTTACCAAATAGGTTTTTGGTGAAAAGTAGCACTACTTCACCAGAAGAAGTAGCAAATTTCTTAACCGTGACGGATTTCTGATAGGAATGGGGAGTCCAAAGCCCAGCTCCTCACAGGCAGGCCTATGTCTGACAGACAACCTAAACCGTTCCCTCACTCATGAGGAAAGAAGCGTCTTTCTGGGCAGACAGCGCACCCTGGAAGAAAGATGTCCCAAAATAGAGTCTCCTCAACTATACCAAGAATATCAGCAGAGAGCAGGACAAGCTGCAGCCTCCCCACACGCATGGAGAACCACCCAAACACCAGGTTAGTCTCTGACAAGGCCTTTTCTTCATGTTTATCACCCCCATTTAAGATTGTATAGCTTCTCAGCAGTCATTTGCCAACTGAAAAAATCCTCCTGGTAGTCTATAAATGTTGCACAGCTAAGAGCTGTCTTTTGTCAGCTGTGTTTTTAACCACGCATACATCTCAGGGGTTTGTGTCTAAGTTTACCCATCCCCTTCTGTAATCACCATCTCAAAAACAGCAATAACACCAGAAAGCCATGAAAACCCTTTACCAAAAAAAAAACCAAAAATTAAAACCTCCCAAACCTGCCATCTACCCTTTTGGTTCTCTATTGCAGAAGCAGCTGATATCCAGTAAAGAAAACAGAACTGGCCTCACACACTCATGAAAACCACTTAGAGTTGACCAACAAAGGCACCGGTGAATTCATCTTGCAAAAACTTCAGTAACTGCATTTGCAGCTTACAGAAGCAGAGGTAAGTAAAACAATTTATTACAGCATCACTCAAAACTACATCCACTTTTAAATGCCCAACACACAACCTCTTCAAAGCTCAATTTTGGCTGAGGGGAGAAAAAAAACAACCCCAAAGAGAAAGCTGTGCTGAAACACTGTACTTACAGCTCCTCCCAGGGTCTCTGTGGCTGGAGCCATCTTGGAAAACCTGCTGCAAGCACCAGCAGAGCTGTAAGGAGCTCTCTCAACTTTTCACCAGGAAGGAGAGGCTTTCCCCAGCTTTACTGATCCCTTACATAACTTTATTCACATCTTTAATCCTCAAGACTAACTTTAGCTCCTTCAACCTGGCTCACACAAGAGGCAGAGCAAAGAGCTGCACTTTGTAAGGGAGGACCCCCATCAGCTTTTCACCTGTGACCTGTCCAATCGCCACAGACTTCCTCTGGGTGGATTTTAAAGAGAAACCCCCATGCTAAATGTTTAAATAAAATAAAAACACCTTGTAAGCATTAATCACCCTGCTGTTTCCAACTCCATCAGGAAAGCCAGCAGAAAATTGTATTCATCACAAGATGAAAACTAAATAACGTGAAACAGAAAAGGAAATATTTTGCTTTAGAGCTTTTGTGTTTTCCTGTTACCTTACC
>NW_015090828.1:10470935-10492216 GCF_001431845.1 Calidris pugnax | reverse complement strand
ATGAGGCAGCTGGAGTGTGGAAGGGAGACGGGGAGGATGTGGGAAGATCTCACCTCTGCCAGACAGAGCACATCCATGCCAGGGCACTTTCTTATTTCAGCATTGCATTTTGTGCGTCGTGGAGCTGCTTTCCTGATAAACTCAGACACTCCACTACAGCATGTCCTCTGCAAAGGACTTGATCAGAGAGGGTGGCTGACAAGCAACAGGGCATCCTCAGGGCCTCTGTAAACCAAAGAGGGGAAGTTATTTCATATTTTCCATTTTTTGCTGATGACACAAAACTAGAAGGGGTGGCTGACGCCCCAGAAGGCTGTCTGTGCGGCCATACAGCAAGACCTGGACAGACTGGAGAGTTGGGCCAAGAGAAACCTGATGAAATTTAACAAGGGCAAGTGTAGGGTGCTGCACCTAGGGAGGAATAACCCCCTGCACCAGGACAGGTTGGGGGTGACCTGCTGGAGAGCAGCTCTGAGGAGAAAGACCTGGGAGGCCTGGTGGACACCAGGATGCCCATGAGCCAGCAATGGGCCCTTGTCACCAAGAAGGCCAATGGCATCCTGGGGGGCATGAAGAAGAGTGTGAGCAGCAGGTGGAGGGAGGTCATCCTGCCCCTCTGCTCTGCCCTGGGGAGGCCCCATCTGGAGCACTGGGACCAGTTCTGGGCTCCCCAGTTCCAGAAGGACAGGGAAGTGCTGGAGAGGGGACAGCAGAGGGCCGCAAAGATGATTAAATTTTAGTCTGGAGAAGAGAAGGCTTAGGAGAGATCTTATTAATGTATACAAATACTTAAAGGATGGGTGTCAGGAGGATGGGGCCAGTCTTTTTTCAGTGGTGCCCAGGGACAGGACAAGAGGAAATGGGCATGAACTTCAGTATAAGAAGTTCCATCTAAAGATGAGGAGGAACTTCTTTCCTGTGAGGGTGGCAGAGCCCTGGAAGAGGCTGCCCAGAGAGGTGGTGGAGTCTCCTTCTCTGGAGACATTCAAACCCCACCTGGACACATTCCTGTGCAACCTGCTGTAGGTAGACCCGCTCTGGCAGGGGGGTTGGACTAGATGATCTCCAAGAGGTCGGTTCCAACCCCATATGATTCTGTGATTCCACAGAATTCCAGCAACTTGTTCCCAATAGACTAATAAACACTAAAGAACCAAACTGTAATACCTGCCTGGCTGAGGGCTCTGGGGATTTTAAAGGAAGGGGATTTCTGCTGGTTAACTAGATGGGCCACAACCCCATATGATTCTGTGATTCCACAGAATTCCAGCAACTTGTTCCCAATAGACTAATAAACACTAAAGAACCAAACTGTAATACCTGCCTGGCTGAGGGCTCTGGAGATTTTAAAGGAGGGGGATTTCTGCTGGTTAACTGGATGGGCCATTTGCAGCTGGACCTGAAGCAGCTGTAACCAATATCAACTGCCAAAATCAACTGAATCACCTTAATGCAATTCACTCCAACTCACAAAGAGCTGCCTCCCCCTCCTAGCTGGGAGAGCAGCCTGCACTGCTCAATGAAGGCAGTTATTGCTAAACAGGTTATTCAGCTGCTTCCAGAATCATCCCAGGCATCAGTGCATTCGTGCACAAAGAGCAGGAACAGGCTCTTCCATCTCTGGAAGCTGTATGTGTCCTGGCACTGACGCAGAAGGGTGCTCTGGAGAGTCTTTGCCTCCCCTCTATTTAATAAAAAATAGGTGCTATGGCTATTTCAAGAACAATTGGGAAGGAGTGGTGGGAGGGAAAGTAAGAGAGGATCGGAGAAGGAAAGAAAAACAGAAGGACGTTCCAAAGCTGCTTTCAAAAGTGGCCATAACCCAGCCAGGGCTGCTGTAAAGAAAGAAAATAATCCTGTTAGTTCAACTTCCATTATTATGCTACTAAATAGAAGGACTTTGGAAAAACAGCATTTTCCTTCTTTTTCCAGAAGTCATCAGGTTAACGTGATGCTCTCAGGCACCTCAGTGAGGTTTCTGGTTGAAGCTGCTCTGCACGGCATTATCACTGTCCTCGAAGGCAAGAGGAACATGGCAGGGAACAGCTGGGTCCTTCTTGTTCAAGACCCTCTCTCTCTTGATCCTGGCAGGGCTGCTGACTATAAGCTTATCTCTAACCTACTTTTAAGGCCCAATTTTTTGAGAAAACCATGATTAAGAAGCTTTAACAGCAGGGGTGAGAGGATGAAGGCTCAAACTTCATAACTGATGAAGGCTTACTTTGTCATTTTGCAAGGTAGCATAACCTTCACAGGTTTTCATTTCAAAATACGTATCTATTACAACCATGCACCTGAGGGAATCATGGACTGATGTCCTTAAAACCACACTTTTTAAGAAAACGCACCAATATTTGTCAGTACCACATTACACGAAGCATGTGCAACAGCTTCTCTTGAGAAAGTTTTTAAGAAAACGCACCAATATTTGTCAGTAACACATTACACGAAGCATGTGCAACAGCTTGAGAAAGCGCTCCTGCTTATTATCAGTAATTAATAATTAGTCCTAAGACTATTTACCACAACTCCACTGATGTGAAGCCTATTACTTCTCTGCATCTGGTCAAATAATCCCATTAATGTATAGAACGGTTTCTCTAATGTTCATTTATAAAGCCAAGAGCTAGGCAGTAGTAAACCTGTCTGGGTCAGGTTTAATGCACTGTCTCTAGCAGTTTATTGAGGCAGAGCAGCTCCCTTTATTGTCGGCAGTATCTCAGCTGCTACTGCCAAAGAAAATAGTTGTAGATCTCCAAGCGGGAGAGAGAAATTCAGGGAAGCTTTCAGCAGAGCCCCCTTCCATCTGGCACGAGACACAGAGCCCCTCTAGCACCATGCAAGCTCTGGTTCTCCACAAAATGCTCTCACAATTGACAGTCCAAAATTTTAGCTTTATTCAACCAAATCTCCACTTTAACCCAAATGCTGTGCACAGGACTGACAGCTGTTGTCACTCTCTCCCCAGGTAACCAGAACACTGTGAAAGGAAAGTTTCCACTGACATCCCTGAGGTAAGCGGATCCAAACTGTCTTTAGTAATACCAAACAAAATGCAACAGCTCAAGTTTTCTCTTTTAAAGGCCACTTTAAGGCAAAAGTGGCTAAACTGAACTCAGTTTTCCACTTTATCAGGAGTCACATCGAATATATGCAGTGATCCCTGTAGGGAGAGCCAGCCCTGGGATTTAAGAACACAGATGAGGTTAAGGGAGCCCTTCTGCAGTTCCCAGGCTCTGTTTTAGTGTGAATAAACCAATGATTTCTATTAGTAGCCCATTACGCTGCTTCACAAGCAACAAACCCTTACTTTTGTTAAACTTCTTTAATTATGACGCACCTTTCTTGAAGAGAAAACTCCCAGTTCCCTGCAAATTCATTCCTCCTCTTCTGCTTGGTTCTCTCCCCGTCTCCTTTCTTAAGTTCAATGTCCATTCTGTCTTGATTTCTGTACCCTGGGAGCTACTTTCATTTAGACAAAGCTAACATAATTGAGGACTAAAAGTGGCACCTTCCTCTCCTGCTGACAAAAAGTAAGATTTGCATTCAGAAGACCTTCTGATTCCCTTCTCAGCCTTCCCACACCGGCTGTCCTGCCGATTGCACCAACACGTGGTGCAGTTGCTTTTGTATTGGCAACTGCCAGGTGAGATGGAAGCTTTGAAAATGAAAAAGGGTCAATAAAGAAACATAAATCAAGGTCGCCCTGGGAGCTACTTTCATTTAGATAAAGCTAACATAATTGAGGACTACAAGTGGCACCTTCCTCTCCTGCTGACAAAAAGTAAGATTTGCATTCAGAAGACCTTCTGATTCCCTTCTCAGCCTTCCCACACCGGCTGTCCTGCCAACTGCACCAGCACATGGTGCAGTTGCTTTTGTAATGGCAAGTGCCGGGTGAGATGGAAGCTTTGAAAATGGAAAAGGGTCAATAAAGAAACATAAATCAAAGTTATACTAAGGACTTCTGTGTCTTCGCTGTTCTCCTAAAGGCACACCAACTTTTACAGATCAAGTGATTCATCATTTTACTTCTCCGGACTGAGTTTTAATAGTGGTAAAACACTGGTGCTTCTAGTCTTGCCCCAAGCAGATGTGAAAGCTGAGCTGTGACAGAGCCTGGCTGGTTATCAGCCCCCCTCCAAGGTAAAGGCACACCAACTTTTACAGATCAAGTGTTTTATCATTTTACTTCTCCAGACTGAGTTTTAATAATGGTAAAACACTGTTGCTTCTAGTCTTGCCCCAAGCAGATATGAAAGCTGAGCTGTGACACAGCCTGGCTGGTTATCAGCCCCCTCCAGGATACCACCATGGCAGGGGAGAAACCTGGAGCCCTCTTACTCTAAATGTTGGGTACCAGTGTTGAAAATGGACCCAAAAAGAAGTCCTCAATGCTAGCTGATCAAATGCCAACACATGGTTACAGTCAGTGGGCTGAAGTCTGTAAAGTCCTGACAAAGGAGGGATGCAGGGGCAACCTAGCACCAGAGACTTGCTGCCTTCTTCCATTCTGTTCCTTTTTTACAGTCGTATTTCCCTCTGCACAATTCATTAGAAAAAGGCCACTGAACAAAAAGTTGCCAGCCCTGGAAAGGAGCATGTTTTACATCCCCCAAGGATACCTCTCCCTCAGTGGCTGCACAAAGGTCTGATGCAAATAAAGGCTTCACAGTGAGATTACACTCAGTGATGAATAGGCAAATGCTAAATTTAGGTCAAACTTAGGAATTGCCATCAGCTCTAAAATTACTTACGTCAGATCCAAAATTTCAAAGAGCTCTCTCCCTAAGCTGCTGAAAACCTTCAGGTTATTTCAGAAGCACCTCCCACAAATAGTGTGAGTTACTGGGCTTTAATTAGACCAAAAAAAATCCAGTTACATGCATTTTGATTAGCTTTAAGGATAACTAATGTAATGAAATGAATCTGTATAGGCCATGATTCTGGTTTAACACACAAAAGCAAAGAGAAGTGCTTGTGCAAACTGCCCAGCTTTTAAGTCTCTGTATAATGCAGTCCATTTTGCTAATTTGCAATGATAATTACAAACTCATAAAAATACGTCTGTTCACTCAGACTGACTGTAACTCTTGCTTTGATGCCTGGATTGCTCTTTTTCCATTTTATTGCTTCCATTTTTTCTCATACAGACCACAAAAACAGTTTGACTTATAAAAGCAATTATTATATGCCTCTGTTCATTTTAAAACTATGGGTTTAATACTCAAGTTTATTAAAAATCAGATTTAAAAGAGAAGCTGAGGGCCATGCTGCCTATTGGCAAGAACGTTATTTTTCTTTACTAAGAAGGTTGTACAACACAGTATTAATAATTATTACTTTAGTCTGTGACAACAACTGTAGTTGAATGGGTTATTCTGGACTTTTTCTGCGTGCTGAGGAGGGCAGTGTACTGCTGGAAAAGAGTGTACAGCTGCCTACAATCCAGAGCATCACATGGTACTTTACAGGTTAAAAATACTGCCTTTTTTTTCCCCAGAAGGATTTTAGCAGGAAAAAAATAAAGAAACAGTGAAGAACTTGAACTAAAACCTTGAAAGACAATAGGGAGTCCTTGAGCTCACCACTTAAAGGCTGGGTGTTGGGAGGATGGGGCCAGTCTTTTTTCAGTGGTGCCCAGGGACAGGACAAGAGGAAATGGGCACAAACATGAACATGAGAAGTTCCATCTAAACATGAGGAGGAACTTCTTTCCTGTGAGGGTGGCAGAGCCCTGGCAGAGGCTGCCCAGGGAGGTGGTGGAGTCTCCTTCTCTGGAGACATTCAAACCCACCTGGACACGTTCCTGTGGGACCTGCTCTGGGTGGACCTGCTTTGGCAGGGGGTTGGACTGGATGATCTCCAGAGGTCCCTTCCAATCCCTTATCATTCTGTGATCTCATGGCATAGGCAGAGGAGAAACGTGGAAGATGCTCTGACTGCTGGAGCTGGAGAGGAGACATGACCTGGGCGATCTGAGCAGGGTCCCAGGAGATGCATCATCACCAATGTTAAGGTGACTTTAGTGACTTTAAATGGAGTAAGCCCTAACAAAAGGCCGTGTGACTCTGCATGAGGGCCCATCCAGCTCTGCTTTCCATCAATATTTTGAAAACCACACGGTGTATTCAAGCTATAGGAGGGCCGTTGCTTTTATGGACTTACCTAGCAGCAAACACTCTTTTCTGCTTGCATCAAATAGAGATCCAGTACAAATTCCCAGTGTTTTTTGAGTGCTACTGAACATAATGTTTTTTCTGGAATTACCTCTCCCACAAACTTACATGAACAGGGATGGCTTTTTGTGTGCAAAAAGGATGCCAATACGTCCTAGAGGAGACGCCACTCTAGTTGCAGGCCCTCAGCGTTTGAGAACAAATGGTTTGTGTTGACCCAAGTCCAAGAAGTCCATATTTTCTCTGTAGCTGTTCCTGGTTTGCTTCTGGCTTTTCTTTTAAAAAGCAATTTTGCAAAATTGGCACTTTGGCACAGTGTCTTATTTGATAGCTTCCCATCTGCTCTCCCGATTTATACCCCCTGAATTTGCTAACAAAATCAAGTTTTTATGGCTAGCCACATTGCAAAGCTTATATGGCTGTGGGAAAATGGGCTGCACTCAAATTTCTCCTTACGCTTCATCAACCACAGCGTGTGCTGATGCTGACTCTGCTGGCAGCAGCGGGGACGGACATCACAGCAGGCTACAGGTTCCCCTCCAAATGCTCTGCACAATTCAGGGGTGTATTTATTTCCTCTGCTGAGGGTCAGAGTAAAGCCTAGAGGTGACACAAGGAAAATACATACTGACTGCAGATATTTTACAGTTTCTGTTCTAGATTGCATTCATCCTCAAATATTGTGGTGACTTAGTCCACAAACTAAAATGTTACATTTAGTGGAAATATACGTTTGGGGACGGCAAGAAAAGTACAAGCAAAGATAGCAGAGCAGCAATAGATGAAGAGAAATGTCTGATATTAAAGGTAAACCTCCTTAATGGCTCTCTAGCAATCTCATTCCCCTTCCACAGCCACAATCTTTTCACCGCTTCCACTGCGCCCAGAAGAGGCACTTGTCTCTCCCAAAATGAACTGAATCGAGGAAGTCAGGACAGCAGAAAATTAGTAATTTATGTGTCAGACTGGCTTCCAGTGAAACCCACTTGCTGCAGAAAGCCTGGGCTGAGCTGGAGAGGGCACAGGAACAGATTGCCCAGGGCAAGGCAAGAGCAGAACCATAACGTTTAGCATCCGGTCGCCATTAGTCACGCTTTGTGCGACAGAGAGGGGAAGAAATAAACCCAAGTAGCTGTGCTAGGAAAGCCCTGGAAGCAGGTTTATGGTAGAAGAGGAGTAGGTTCCATCTTCCCACAGGGCTGTATCCAAACAGCCTGAAGTCCTGCATGGGATTTCCTTCTGGGGGGCTGTGTGGTTCCCCAGCTCCCCCCTGCACCACCCCACACGTCAGTTTTCAGCCACGTCACCTCCTGCCACGCTTCACCCTGCAGCCATTCAAAGCCTCACCTCAGCACAGGGAAGGAGACAGCAAAAAGATGGGGTGACCCCCAGCCAGGAGACACCCCACTGACAAGTGATTGAGCAGGCAGCAAAGGGGCACGGCTCTGCCTTCACTCTAAAACAACAAGGAAACGGGGTTTTCTTCAGAGAATTCTTTCATGCACAACCACCATTCGGATATTTTTTTTTAAGTGTAAACCCCCCAGGCCCCTAGATCCTCACAAAACTAGGCTTCTTGCCTCATTTCACCCATCAGTTGATTAATTTAATTTAGGTTTTGCATCCGCAAAGGAATAACTCTGTTGCCCGCGTTAACATAGGCAGGAAATTCTTTCCTACACAGCTCAGAGTGTGTCCTCTTTGAGGACAACTCACAGGATCCTGCTTCCCAACCCACAGCACAAAGGAAAAGCATAGCTTTTCCACATTTTCAGCCCTGCCTTCCTTTTCTGAAAGGACAAATCAAGAAAAATCAAGTCAGCTTCAACAGCCTTAAGCTGTGATTTTCACAGCTTTCCATCAAACACTAAAGGTAATCTTGATGTTTGATTACTCTGGAGTGGAACTGCCACTTCTTAATTGTTCATCAAGGCCCAAACTGTCCCAAAATTTATGAACATCCTCCCTTTATTTTTGTGTGTGTGTGTGTGTCTCAATGAGGGGGGGGGATGGCTTTGTCTTTTCCAATCCCCCTTCCGTTCCTAGAATGGTGCTTCTCAGCAAGGAAGAAGGTTTTAGGAAAATTACTGGTGGACTAGTACGGAAATCGAATACACTGCTGAGCAATAATTCCCATACAACACACAAGGCATGGACTTGTGTTCAAGAAGCATGTGCTGTTTAGGGTTTTGCATGTGTTGATTTTTTATTTTTTTTTTTCCATTTCATAGAGGCAACTCTTGTAGAGTAAGGTTTTAGGAAAATTACTGGTGGACTAGTATGGAAATCGAATACACTGCTGAGCAGCAGTTCCCATACAACACACAAAGCATGGACTTGTGTTCAGGAAGCACGTTCTGTTTGGGGGTTTGTGTGTGTGGATATTTTTTTTTTTTTCATTTTATAGACTAAGACTAACCCATAACAATTTACTGTTGTTTAGACAATTATTCTATCACCTGATGACCACTCCCCAACCCGGAGAGGGGAATCGGGGAACACAAAGAACCACGAGGGATGAAATAGAAACAGATTTAATAGAATAGGTCTACACAAAGAACCACGAGGGATGAAATAGAAATAGATTTAATAGAACAGGTCTAAATAATTAGTAATAGTACTAAAGAACCAGTATTAATCCTGATACTGCTGGAAGATGTACAAGAATTATACTCAGCCAGTTCTCTCAGCAGGAAGCTGTGCACTCCCAGCAGGGACAGCAAATGGCAGACCCTGAGCACAACAGCTTCAGGAGGAAGGGAAGGGCTCAGGGCTCTGGCACCGGAGCAAGGAGTTGTCTGGACCCACCACCATCAAGGGAGAGAATGCTACAGAGCAAACTTTTCTAATTTATATTGAATGTGACATCCACGGTATGAAATAACCCTGTTGGCCAGCCTGGGTCAAATGCCCAGGCCTTGCTCCTCCTTGTCCCTGCACCTGCCAAGACTCAAAAACGCTGAGACTTTGAATCCCACAGAGCCTGGCTGGCTATAAAAGAAGTATTTTCATTAATTCAGACACTGGAGTCTTGGAAAAGTGCCGTTTTCCCCAGCATTAGAAGAAAAGTTAGTCCTGTGTTGCTTAACCCAGGACAACTAAGGCAAACCCAGCAAACAAGGGCAATGGATGCCATGACGAAAATATGGTAGTAAAGCAAAATGTGTAAATCCAAGGTAAACACCCAATACGGAGTGCACAGAAAAGAGAAGAAAGAAAGAGGGATTAATCAGTGCAGGGATATTCAAGAAAGCTTTCTCAACAATCTTCTTGTATTAAAAAGAAAACAATTATACTTGCAAGTCACTTGCAGAAAATTTTAATAATTTGCCAAATATACAGCTATTAGAATTACCCTAAGTATCACTTATAATTACAAAAGTTGGTAGATAGCATAGTACAATGTTCTATAAAATAAACACATATAATATTAACAATACCCCCTGCAGTCCAATAATGGCAAAAAAAAAATAGCAAATGAAACTACAGACACATACAAATTAGAGGAGATTGAGTGACAGCTTTAGACACTTGAGTCAAAGAAACTGAGACCAGACCAGACTAGATACATTCATCCATCAAGCATAAATCATGTAGAACTTTAGATTTTAAAAACAATTAACAACACAACGATCAGGTGCAATTTCACATGCTTTCATTTCTCTTCCAGTACAGTTCCCAGAGTATTAAAGTGCCTTTGTGCACTCTCGTTTCAGGTGCAACACACGTCATATTTGGAAGTTACTTCATAGGTCACTTTTTTAAAAAAAAACAACAAAAAAACACATGATAGGTATTGGAACCAAAGGATGCGATTCATCTAAGGTGTTTTTAAAGGTGTTTTAAAAAAAGAATATGATAGGTATTGGAACCAACAGACACAATTCAAACTAAGGTGTTTTTAAAGTACCTTTCTTCAGACTATTTGCTCTTGAATGTCATACAACAAACTAATTAAACTCCAATTACACGGGGCCCCCCTCCGCTACAGAAAGGCTACAGTGAAAGATATTTCTTGAAGTGTGTTTTCTGCTGTACAACCCTTAGCTTTTCTCATTTTTTTTCCCCTTTCAGTTACATTTGTCCTTTGGATGACAACCTTCTCTGCAGCCTTCATTTATTGATGGCCGTGAGCATGGAAAAGGGGCAGTATTTGGCCTGTGGCTGTGGAGAGGCACGGACTTCACCAGTAACATCCTACAACCCTCGGTTAGAACTCGATGAACAGGCATGGTGTATTCTCCCTGCAAGGTAAGTGAAAACTTGCAGCCTTCAGATCTTATCCCCAGCCATCACCCCCACTGCAGAACTGACCAGATGTCCTACTCAGGGCTCCTTAGGAACTTCCACCCCTCCCCGCTGCGCTACCTCCTTACACCCAACCCTCACTGCAGAAAGAAAAAGGGAAACTTCACACAGTTTGGCTATCACTCACCTTTCCCCCAAAATGTCCTCTTCAAAACACAGAGAAAGGAGATTTCATAAAACCTATGATCCAGTCTCCCATGGAAGTGTACTCTCCACTAACATCCCATCCCGACTCTTTCATGGGAAAGACTGCGAGAGGGAAATTGTGTTTCCCTCAGGAGTTGAGGCATTTTGCTGGTGTTTTTCAATACTGCACTTTTAAGAGCAGTTACGGGGCAGAAGTCTCTTAGGAAGTAAAAATTTCACTTTAAATCATCCCGCAATGATGCTACAGGAGGTCACCAGTGGCCAGAGCTGAAGAAGGCACTCGGGAAGAAAGCTTACTTGGGAGGGGAAAAAAACTAGAAGGGAGGATGACCAACTAGTGATAACGTTAAACAGCGGAAGTGGAAGAACAGATTCACATCCACTGTCCTCCTACACTCCGTGACACTTCCCATTGTGAAATGGAAAAACAATTAGAGATTTGCCATCACTGTAAGTGCCCCTGCCTGACATAGCCATGGCAGTGACACCTGCCTTTTGCCACTGCTGCTGCTGCTGCCACAGGGGAAAAGGCCCATTTTAAATGCTGCGTGATCCAGACCCGGATCAGCAAGAGCTCTCCACAGGCGAGGAAGTTTCTCTGGGCCTCCAGATGTGTAACTCACTCAAGTTACTTAAAATACCACGGGCACTGAAGTGTTTCAGTATCAACTCTGTAATCAAACAGAAGGGAATCGGTGATTTCCTGACCTACTGAGTACTTTAGGAATTCTCCATGAAACTGTAGGATTATAGAAAAGAACAACTGTAGTATGTATTACAGCAGGGAAAAAACAGAAACCAGCACAAGTTTCATGTGAATCACAACTATAGGTAAAGTCTCTGGTTTAGTTCATAAAATGATTTGATTAAAATAGTTTAAAACATTTCATAATGGTATAATAATTTCCAATGTTACTTATGCAACAAGTTTCACCCATATCCAAAAATACCATATATGTAAATGCTTTTTTATAAAACTTTATACAATTCAAGCTCTCATTCGGTAAGCCTGTACACAATTCTCACAATCACCCAGGCAGAAAGTCTTCAGAAAAGTACATCCCCAGAGACACACGAACGACAAGGCTTCCATCAATCTTCCCTTTTGACAATCCATTCTGCTAAATCAAACTCTTATTGCTTAAAAATCAAAAAAGACAGGTTTCATCAACGACCGATACATCACACCATCCTGGCGAAGGGACCTGCTTTCAGTTTTATTTCAGAAATATATATATTCAGAAATATTTCAGTTTGTTTCAGAAATACCTATAGGCCTCGTTACTGTAAAGATTTCCAGGTAACTGTCACCCGTCCTCTACGCTTCATACAGAGAAGGAGAGAGACATCACTGGGAGGGAGGAGATGGACAGCAATACATGCCTTCATGCCTAATTAATTCCCTCAGCTGTTTAATGATTTCCGTGAATACATCTCCAACTATAACTGAAAGCCATCTGATTAGATACAAGACACTAAAAACACCAAATCTAAAAATGTGCAAGAACAATGTGAACGTTAACACCTTGGCAGGCAGAAATTTCACAGTTGGTACTATGCCCAAACACCTCTACAGCAAGCTTTATTTACACAACTTCCAATTAAAAATATTGTTATCTCTCAAGCTACATTTTAAATTAACAGAAATACATCCATAATAACTACTGGTTTAAAAAAAAAAAAAAAACCATGATAAAATTATTTTATTTTTTTTTTATTCAAAATATTCTGACAGTTTAACAATATTCCAGGTGTGTTACAAACACTGCCATAGTCAACACAACAATCAACACTCCAAGAGCATTCAAACACTGAAGACAAATATCTTAAAGCGGAGACGGGAGAATGCGCTTATACTAAGAGCAAACACATCATTTCCCAATAACTGACTTTTGAGGCAGATGTCCAATTTCGTCGGCACAAAATGGATTAAAATCCAGAGGAGATGAATTACGGAGGACAAAAATTCAGACGTATAAATGTTTTGCCCTATATTTTCTAGAAAACATTGTGAATTTATCATACAAGGCCACTACCAGCCTAGGCTACTCTAGTGTTGACTATTCACGGGACAGGAGAACAAAAAAATCATAACAAAGAAACCAGCATCCAAGCAAACAAAACCACAAACTCTTCCTAGAATATGGCTTAAATTAGTTCACAGAGCATTGGGAATATATTCAGTATATGGTGCAATGGAGATACCAGGGAGAAAAATGAAACTTTCTCTTCCTGGTATTTCATGTCAGCCTTCACCACAATTTGCATAAAATTTTCAACCAAATGATACTGCCCCTCCTGCAAGCATCTTTTCCCATGCTTCCAAAATATTATGTTACTAACACATCATTCTGTTTCATTCTTGAATATATTGGCCAATATTAGCTCTAAAGTTTAAACAATATAGTTCTACGCATAATACCCTGTTTCTTCCAATTAACCCAGGTTCTCAAATAGAGCTAAAATTTCAGATTTATTTAAAACCAGAATATTTGCTCGAAAAAGTATTTATCTCCTTCCAATATAGAAAACAGGTGTGGAATTGAGAACTTGCGAAGATGTGGACACAAATGAGTGCATAGTGCAGAACATCATACAGAGAGAGCAGCAAGGCCACGGCGTCACATGAAGTCCACACGTAAAAGAAGTATGTTTCCAATGATCAAATCCATTCTAAAAAGTTTGACTTCTGAGGCTTGCTCAAAGCATTAAGATCTCGCTCTGTAGATGCCAAGAATCCTCCATCCCCACTTTTCGTACAGCCCTGGTAGGACAGCCGTGTACAGAACAGAAACCTCAAAAACGCTTTGGACACATCATCCTGATCTCAAAATATTCCATAATGAAAGCTTGAATTTTGCCTGCGAGAAAGAAGGAAGTGGGACAACTTTCTAATGACACCGCTTGCCTGCGTGTCAGTAAAAAAAAAAAAAAAAATTAAAAATAAAAAAAGAGAGGCCGCTTTAGCGCCGGGTAAGAGAGAGAGCCCCAACTCCACTGCCACGAACGGAGGTACGTCTGGTCGCTCCAGGGCTGAACTAGATCTTCTCAGCAAAGGGTCCTTCACCTGTATTGCTCCTCCTTTCCAGTCGGTGCTCCCCAGCAGCAGAAACAGGAGCCCTTCTTGCAAAACCACCAGCGGCAGACAGCGAGAGGAGATCCTTTGCACTTACTCAGAATGCTTTGTTTCCCCATTCAATTAGTTTGCTTTTAAAAGCCATGTTTTTGGAGAAGGGCCATCAGAGCAAAAGAGTGTGGCATTTCCCTCAGTCACAGCATCAGACACTCCATTAACAGATTGACTTAATCTCCTAAACCAAATTAGTTCCTGGAACATCTCGCCTTTGCGTTCTTTTTTCTTAGGAACAAACAGTTTCTCTAGCAGTTGTGCAGTTTAAGCCTGTTATGGTATTTTTACTCCAGCATTTTCTTAGCACCTCAACACAAATCGGGTTGTAGCTTGTCAACGGTGACCACCGGCTACAGACAACCACCAAGAGGGGAAGTGCCCACACCAGGGTTGAAAGAACAGCAACGTCGTCCCGTGACGTCGAAAAGCACTTTTTTTGATCCACTGGCTTCCAGGTGAGACTACTGACTCGGAAGGGGATTTCTCTCCAAGCAGGGTTAACTCCAGTTATTCAAATAAAGTAAACACGAGAGGGCAGTACTGAGGACATTAATCCTGCACTCTTAGCGTTTTCAGTCCTTTTTCTAAAAAAACCTGTTAATGGAGATAACGGCTCAGTGTCAAGGCTAAGTGGGCAAGTGTTACCTACGCTAAAGTCATGAGGGGAACTAACCCAACCCTTGCTTATAGTACAGCTGTACTCCTTGGATTTAAGCCAACTGTATGTATTTCACCCTACTCATTCACCTCTCTTGCTTCATCTCCAGTATCCTCATCCTTTCACACTCCCTAATTAACTAGCAATTATTTTCCTGAGTGAGATTATAAAAAGTTAAACCCCTTCTACCAAAAGTACAAAGACAAATAAAATATAGAACAATACAAACCCAGTTATACAGCATTACAAGTGCAGAAATTCGTCGTGTTGTTGCTCTTTTATCATTGGCCCCCAGTAAAAACCATAGCAAAGAGAATTTAGCTATCCAAAATATTTTGAAGTACTGTGATTAGATTCTTCAGCCCGTAAATGTAGCCCTCATCCTTTGTGTTGCTAGGAAACACGTGAGCAAAATCAATCATCCGGACTTCCACATTTGCACTTTCCTTGATTTCTGCTGGCATGTGACAGAAAACTTTTTCCAGTTGGGGTATAACGTTCCCGTTCAGGTGCTCCTGCGCGATGCACGCGCTGCTCTTCCACACGTTGCCTTGCTCCAAATTTTCAACTTTCAGCGAGAGCTGACTGTGGTGCCTCTTGGAATATGCCTTTTTGTGAAGTGCGTAAAATTTGGACAAGCCTTTACCCACAGAGGCCTCGATTTTGCCATTCTCCGTCGAATTAATTACGTGAATATTATTATTATACTCCAGTATGTCTCCACCTGCTAACAGTCCTTTGGGCACTCCTCTCTTCTCTGCCAGGGTGACGTCACCCAGCCGCACGGTTGTTGCCTGACACGAGCCTTCATAAACAAAGAGTAATGAGCTTGCATAAAAGTTGAGTTGCTTCTGGCCCTCAAACCACTCCAAAATCTTCTGAATCTTCTGAATGCTGGCAGCTATCGCGTCTTTCCTCAAGCAGTACCCATTGTGGAAAAACTTGGAGATGCCTGCAAGAAAGAGACACGTTTGGGGATTAGTTTCAGCTCTGAAATCAAAATGTTTTTTCATTTCTTTTGGGATGCCAGTAGGTCTCGATTTGAAGAAATGCACAGTATTCACACAATTGCCTTTCAGGCAATTATTAATAAATCAAAAGCAAACCAAGAAGCTCTGATACCTTCAGTCACCTCACCTGCATAAGGCCTGCTGTATAAAACTACAGATTGGGCTTCGAATAGAAATTAACTAATCAAGGTATCAAACAGTAGACGAACGTGGTTCCTGCTCTCCAGATCGTTTTAGCAAGTTTTGGGCGGGGACCCATTAAATGCTCCAAGGATAAACAAGCTCAAGCAACTCTTTATCATCTGTGGAGATGCCTGCAAGAAAGAGACACGTTTGAGGATTATTTTCAGCTCTGAAATCAAGATGTTTTTTCATTTCTTTTGGGATGATAGTAGATCCTGATTTGAAGAAATGCACAGTATTCACACAATTGCCTTTCAGGCAATTATTAATAAATCAAAAGCAAACCAAGAAGCTCTGATACCTTCAGTCACCTCACCTGCATAAGGCCTGCTGTATAAAACTACAGATTGGGCTTCGAATAGAAATTAACTAATCAAGGTATCAAACAGTAGACGAACGTGGTTCCTGCTCTCCAGATCGTTTTAGCAAGTTTTGGGCGGGGACCCATTAAATGCTCCAAGGATAAACAAGCTCAAGCAACTCTTTATCATCTGTGACAGAGCTGACAAGTCAGTGCCAGCTCCAGAGAGGGGTGTGTTTGTGTCTGTGTACGTGTCCTTCTATCCCTTGGTGGGGAACAGATGAAGAGACGTCAATTAATGACTAATTTGAAACAGTTATCACCACCAAACAGCCCCATTTTTATTCGTTGCTCATGCAGATCACCGAATTCTGGCACACAAATCCCCTTACCATCCTTTACTGTTTCCTTTGTCAAGCTCCTTCCGTAGTGCTGGTTTTGCGTCTCGTAGCTGTCAGAAGAGACGTGGTAAACCTGCAAGAGATGAAGAGGTCACTCAACTCATTTCAGACAACCAGTGGGGCTATGAGACACCTTATAGAGGGGCTACCAAATCTTTGGGACTATTTAGCCCTCCCTTAGCTTTACGTTCCTTGCCGCGGTCAGCGCTGCCCTCTACTGCTCTGATCCACAAAATCCTCCCCTTGCACATCTTTGGCTCTAAGTTAGGGCTTTCCTGCATTTTGAAAGACATCATTATCTTGGCAAAAATCAACATATCCATCAGAGGAAAACATTATTTTTTTTAAGGCACGTGAAGCTATCATACTCCTCGTGTTACTGTGGATATTAAATCAGTAAGATGTAACAGCTAAAAAATTCAACGCAATTATTCTGAAGTTCTTAAAACTATAAAAATATTTAGCACAATGGCA
This sequence comes from Calidris pugnax, assembly GCF_001431845.1. NCBI lineage: Eukaryota > Metazoa > Chordata > Aves > Charadriiformes > Scolopacidae > Calidris > Calidris pugnax. The sequence goes on along the minus strand of NW_015090828.1, from coordinate 10,475,425 downwards.
AAACAAGAAGAAATACCGTGAGGTGGCCAGGAAGGCCCAGCTCCATGAGAGGCACCTGAAACTATATTAAGATGTTTCAAATGAGGCCATACTCAATAAGTGACAACAGCCGAGCGAACGCTGCGTTCCAGCCCCGATAACGGCACATCAGCTCTTGCCTGAAAGGGAGACAACTCCTCCGGGTCCCATTTTGTCCATAACAGGAATTGTACCAGCTTAACAACTTAATTCAAAAATGTTTTACACAGAGACACGTTTTCTCTCTAACTGAAATAATTTCCATAGCAGAAACGTGCCAGCCTGCCGGGCCCGAGTCTAACTTGTTTATGAGAGCGCAGACAATTCTTATTTGCAGAAATAATGGTGTTACCAAGCAGGCAGTTTGTCTCTGGCAGAAACTTTGTGCTTGGCACTTGTTCAGACCACCCAACCCTGCGGCACCCACCCCGGCTGCAGCGCCTCTGCCCTCCCTTCACCACCCATAAAAAGAGAGGATTCCACGAAACGCACATCGGGGTGTGAGGCATCTGCCCCCCAATCTCTCCTTCACGTTCTTTTTCTTGCTGTAACCCACCGAGACAGTCCAAAACAGGGAAACATCAGCACATAAAAAGGAGTGGTACATGAGCAATAATTAAAAAAAAAAAATCAGAATTCCCTATTTTCATTGCAGCCCCCAAAACCTCTCCCTCATCCACAACAAGCACAATATGAAAATGTGGCTCCATAACTCCTGCTTCGCAAAGCAGCCAGGAAGAAAAGTCACAAATAGCTTTTATTTTGACAAAAAACCAACAAAACAGAAGTCATTCAATTCAGGGTCCCCGAGGAACTTAGATCCTAGCGTGTGGCAACTGATTTAAGTCATCAGCCACGCGTTGAAGAGGCAGTAAATAATTCTGGTCATCCTAAAGAAGTGACAGTTGTAATCCTGGATGTTTCAACTCACTCGGTAGCAGAGACACTTCCCACTGACACGTTACTTAAAGAAACTGATGCCCTGATGCCTGGAAGCTGCAGAAGAGCAGAGGTGAGTTGTTCTAAAACAGCATCCAACAAGTGTGATTTCGGTTTCACAAAAGCCCCTAATTTTTCAACTTTTTAAATTTAAAGAGTCATGAGCCAAAGGTAACTAAATCAAGCAAGAATAAAATAAATATATTGCTTAGGAAGAGGATTGAAAGCCTGATGATTACATCTAAGTTTTCATTAGCTGTGTCTTCGTTATAATAATATCAAACATTCTTGGTGGGTTGGTCTAGTGGCAGCTTCCTCCACACACCAGCACTGCAGGCACGCTCCTGAGAGAATCATCTTGTTTACCCAAACCTTATCTCTTCCCCATAGGAGCTAACAATTTTTGTGACATGGGCACTTGCTCAAAAATACCGATTATGATCTGCAAGCTCAGTTTGTTTTCCAAAGAAAGGCTGGAGCAGCACGTAAGGTCCTTGTGCTTCTGAGCTGGGTTTCCCAGGAAGGCACCCGACCCGATCTGCACAAAGCCATCCCCTCCCAAATGGCTTTCTGTATAGTTTGAAAATACCCAGGCAGAAATATGCATTCTCGTAATGATAATGCAATAAATGTATTACCAGTGCATTTTTAATGACACAAAACAGTTAATGACAAACTACCAAGTCCCACACTCGTATTGACCGTGTAATCACAGAATGACATGGGGTTGGAAGGGGCCTCTGGAGATCATCCAGTCCAACCCCCTGCCAGAGCAGGTCCACCCAGAGCAGGTCCCACAGGAACGTGTCCAGGTGGGCTTGAATGTCTCCAGAGAAGGAGACTCCACCACCTCCCTGGGCAGCCTCTGCCAGGGCTCTGACACCCTCACAGGAAAGAAGTTCCTCCTCATGTTTAGATGGAACTTCTCATGTTCCAGTTTGTGCCCATTTCCTCTTGTCCTGTCCCTGGGCACCACTGAAAAAAGACTGGCCCCATCTTCCTGGCACCCACCCTTTAAGTATTTATAGGCATTGATCAGATCCCCCCTCAGCCTTCTCTTCTCCAGACTAAAAAGACCCAAGTCCCTCAGCCTTTCCTCATCAGAGAGATGCTCCAGGCCCCTCATCATCTCTGTAGCCCTCTGCTGTCCCCTCTCCAGCAGTTCCCTGTCCTTCTGGAACTGGGGAGCCCAGAACTGGTCCCAGTGCTCCAGATGGGGCCTCCCCAGGGCAGAGCAGAGGGGCAGGATGACCTCCCTCCACCTGCTGCTCACACTCTTCCTGATGCCCCCCAGGATGCCATTGGCCTTCTTGGCCACAAGGGCACATTGCTGGCTCATAGGCATGTGGTGTCCACCAGGACTCCCAGGTGTTAGTAATGTATTACTCCTAGTAATGTATATATTTAACTATTTGTGAACAAGCAAAGACTCAGAACAGCCCATGTTACCACTGGGCTTGGCTGCAGATGACAGCATTAAAAGGCAACACATACAGGTAATCACAAAAGTATTCTCCACGTCAGCCAAAGAGCTGTCTCCAAATACTGTTTCAAGACTTTTCTCAACAGCAAGGAAGTGACTGTTCAAAACATTCCTGGAAAACCTCAACCAAATACAAACACCTTAAGCCCCATATTGAAAGCAGAGCAACAGAGAACCTGAGTTCAGAGATGATCTCTCATCAATTCTTGCTTCACCCTCACCTCCCCCTGCCAAACTCGGGGATGGCTGTGCTCTAACAGCAGAAAACTACATTTTCCTGGTCTCCAGAACTCTTGCTTCACCACACTTTTGTTCACACCATCACCACCACTGATCTTCTACCAACCCTTCCCCCTAAAGGCTATTTGCCTTTGAAGCCACCCTTCTCTGTATCCCCGTTGCTGCTGCTGTCTGTACTAGCCCATCTCTAGCAAAACAAAGACAAGTCAAATAAGTCAAACCTGTAACCTTAACGACAGCCAAGAAATGGTTAGACAGGAAAATCTCATTCCTTCTCCACCTGCCACAGCTCGCTACGTGTTTGCTCTGGATTCAGGAGGAATTCTGATGTAGTGCACCGCAAAGAAAACTCCTCAGCTGATGTGCAAAACATCGCTTGTGAGAAAACTCCTGCTTCATCAGTGATTTTTATAGATTCCTACCACCCCAGGCCAGAGCTGTCACAGCTGACTATGGGGGAACTTCTCCTCGTGCCCACCAGCGGCTCCCATTCGGTGAGGTTTTTGCATCAGCAGAACTGGGATTCCACACGCCAACAGGTTTGGTTTTTTAATTAATAGTAGCAGGGGCTCTGCATGGGCAGCATGGCAAAGGCTCCCATTCGGTGAGGTTTTTGCATCAGCAGAACTGGGATTCCACACGCCAACAGGTTTGGATTTTTAATTAGTAGTAGCAGGGACTCTGCATGGGCAGCACGTCAGAAAACCCAGCTGATTAACTGCCGAGGGAAATTACCTTCCTACCTTCTCAACCTGCACTTGGCTTTTGTTTCCCCACCAGGAGTTAAGTCACTGCTGCTCGCACACACAGATTTTGGTACCCTTTTTTCACCTACTCACGGTTCACCTGACATTCTTGAAGACAGGGAAACCTTGAGCTGAAATACAAATGTTCCAGTGTGCTCTTTTAAAAAAAAATTAAAATTACAACCCTTGCAAGGTCTCTGTGGTGAGATACATGGTTTGGAAACCTCACGCCTGCAGGTTTGGGAGGTTAAACTGAAGACTGGATTCAGAAAAACAAACCTCAAACCTTATGTAAGGTTATTTAGGGGAACGCAGTCCTGACTTCCATGGCGGGGCAGAAAAATACACACACTGTTCAAACACTTATCTGCGGCAACTCCCTAACTTCCAGCAAGCATAATTTAAATAGGTATTAATTAAGACCAGCCTGTTTGGTGGAGATACGGCTATCACAAAAAATCTCTATTAAATGACTTGCAGACCTCCTGCTCCCCACACCCCTGCCAGGACAGCCCCAGACCCGCTCTTCTACCAAGGACAAGAAGATTAGAGACACGCTCCGATGCCCAGACATCCAGACTTCAAAGGGCAAAGGGCCGAGCTGCCTGCCCCTCCTATTTTTTTCCGTAAATACACTTAGCAGTGTGTTTTACACTCATGCAGGTAAGAGCAGGCAAGCGTTGAAATATTACGCAGAGTTTTCTGTTTACAGCAAGGCACCTCCATGCTCCTCACTGGCATCTGAAGGTCAGCACCCACCCTATAGAAATACACACAGGTCTCCTTCAGGTCTGAAGAAACCAGGTTTCTCTGCAGCTTTGTGATCGCTCCGGGACTGATCTGCCACCGCAGAAGTCTTAACAAGCCTTATTTTTTATTTTTCCAAAAGGAAGCACAACAGGGATTTGAAGAAAAAAATAACAAAGGGAGAACTTCTTCTTAAATACATTCTCTTATTTGATACTGCTGCTTTATAGCAATGCTCTAACGCTACTACTGCTGCTGAGAGCATGCCCATTTATCTGAATCCATTTCTCTAAACCCCCCACCCCCTTTTTTTTTTA